>NC_088782.1:88917111-89069771 GCF_958450345.1 Calliphora vicina
ATTATATATTAATTATATATTAATTATATAATAATAATAATAATAATAATAATAATAATAATAATAATAATTAATATAATAATAATAATAATAATAATAATAATAATAATAATAATAATAATAATAATAATAATAATAATAATAATAATAATAATAATAATAATAATAATAATAATAATAATAATAATAATAATAATAATAATAATAATAATAATAATAATAATAATAATAATAATAATAATAATAATAATAATAATAATAATAATAATAATAATAATAATAATAATAATAATAATAATAATAATAATAATAATAATAATAATAATAATAATAATAATAATAATAATAATAATAATAATAATAATAATAATAATAATAATAATAATAATAATAATAATAATAATAATAATAATAATAATAATAATAATAATAATAATAATAATAATAATAATAATAATAATAATAATAATAATAATAATAATAATAATAATAATAATAATAATAATAATAATAATAATAATAATAATAATAATAATAATAATAATAATAATAATAATAATAATAATAATAATAATAATAATAATAATAATAATAATAATAATAATAATAATAATAATAATAATAATAATAATAATAATAATAATAATAATAATAATAATAATAATAATAATAATAATAATAATAATAATAATAATAATAATAATAATAATAATAATAATAATAATAATAATAATAATAATAATAATAATAATAATAATAATAATAATAATAATAATAATAATAATAATAATAATAATAATAATAATAATAATAATAATAATAATAATAATAATAATAATAATAATAATAATAATAATAATAATAATAATAATAATAATAATAATAATAATAATAATAATAATAATAATAATAATAATAATAATAATAATAATAATAATAATAATAATAATAATAATAATAATAATAATAATAATAATAATAATAATAATAATAATAATAATAATAATAATAATAATAATAATAATAATAATAATAATAATAATAATAATAATAATAATAATAATAATAATAATAATAATAATAATAATAATAATAATAATAATAATAATAATAATAATAATAATAATAATAATAATAATAATAATAATAATAATAATAATAATAATAATAATAATAATAATAATAATAATAATAATAATAATAATAATAATAATAATAATAATAATAATAATAATAATAATAATAATAATAATAATAATAATAATAATAATAATAATAATAATAATAATAATAATAATAATAATAATAATAATAATAATAATAATAATAATAATAATAATAATAATAATAATAATAATAATAATAATAATAATAATAATAATAATAATAATAATAATAATAATAATAATAATAATAATAATAATAATAATAATAATAATAATAATAATAATAATAATAATAATAATAATAATAATAATAATAATAATAATAATAATAATAATAATAATAATAATAATAATAATAATAATAATAATAATAATAATAATAATAATAATAATAATAATAATAATAATAATAATAATAATAATAATAATAATAATAATAATAATAATAATAATAATAATAATAATAATAATAATAATAATAATAATAATAATAATAATAATAATAATAATAATAATAATAATAATAATAATAATAATAATAATAATAATAATAATAATAATAATAATAATAATAATAATAATAATAATAATAATAATAATAATAATAATAATAATAATAATAATAATAATAATAATAATAATAATAATAATAATAATAATAATAATAATAATAATAATAATAATAATAATAATAATAATAATAATAATAATAATAATAATAATAATAATAATAATAATAATAATAATAATAATAATAATAATAATAATAATAATAATAATAATAATAATAATAATAATAATAATAATAATAATAATAATAATAATAATAATAATAATAATAATAATAATAATAATAATAATAATAATAATAATAATAATAATAATAATAATAATAATAATAATAATAATAATAATAATAATAATAATAATAATAATAATAATAATAATAATAATAATAATAATAATAATAATAATAATAATAATAATAATAATAATAATAATAATAATAATAATAATAATAATAATAATAATAATAATAATAATAATAATAATAATAATAATAATAATAATAATAATAATAATAATAATAATAATAATAATAATAATAATAATAATAATAATAATAATAATAATAATAATAATAATAATAATAATAATAATAATAATAATAATAATAATAATAATAATAATAATAATAATAATAATAATAATAATAATAATAATAATAATAATAATAATAATAATAATAATAATAATAATAATAATAATAATAATAATAATAATAATAATAATAATAATAATAATAATAATAATAATAATAATAATAATAATAATAATAATAATAATAATAATAATAATAATAATAATAATAATAATAATAATAATAATAATAATAATAATAATAATAATAATAATAATAATAATAATAATAATAATAATAATAATAATAATAATAATAATAATAATAATAATAATAATAATAATAATAATAATAATAATAATAATAATAATAATAATAATAATAATAATAATAATAATAATAATAATAATAATAATAATAATAATAATAATAATAATAATAATAATAATAATAATAATAATAATAATAATAATAATAATAATAATAATAATAATAATAATAATAATAATAATAATAATAATAATAATAATAATAATAATAATAATAATAATAATAATAATAATAATAATAATAATAATAATAATAATAATAATAATAATAATAATAATAATAATAATAATAATAATAATAATAATAATAATAATAATAATAATAATAATAATAATAATAATAATAATAATAATAATAATAATAATAATAATAATAATAATAATAATAATAATAATAATAATAATAATAATAATAATAATAATAATAATAATAATAATAATAATAATAATAATAATAATAATAATAATAATAATAATAATAATAATAATAATAATAATAATAATAATAATAATAATAATAATAATAATAATAATAATAATAATAATAATAATAATAATAATAATAATAATAATAATAATAATAATAATAATAATAATAATAATAATAATAATAATAATAATAATAATAATAATAATAATAATAATAATAATAATAATAATAATAATAATAATAATAATAATAATAATAATAATAATAATAATAATAATAATAATAATAATAATAATAATAATAATAATAATAATAATAATAATAATAATAATAATAATAATAATAATAATAATAATAATAATAATAATAATAATAATAATAATAATAATAATAATAATAATAATAATAATAATAATAATAATAATAATAATAATAATAATAATAATAATAATAATAATAATAATAATAATAATAATAATAATAATAATAATAATAATAATAATAATAATAATAATAATAATAATAATAATAATAATAATAATAATAATAATAATAATAATAATAATAATAATAATAATAATAATAATAATAATAATAATAATAATAATAATAATAATAATAATAATAATAATAATAATAATAATAATAATAATAATAATAATAATAATAATAATAATAATAATAATAATAATAATAATAATAATAATAATAATAATAATAATAATAATAATAATAATAATAATAATAATAATAATAATAATAATAATAATAATAATAATAATAATAATAATAATAATAATAATAATAATAATAATAATAATAATAATAATAATAATAATAATAATAATAATAATAATAATAATAATAATAATAATAATAATAATAATAATAATAATAATAATAATAATAATAATAATAATAATAATAATAATAATAATAATAATAATAATAATAATAATAATAATAATAATAATAATAATAATAATAATAATAATAATAATAATAATAATAATAATAATAATAATAATAATAATAATAATAATAATAATAATAATAATAATAATAATAATAATAATAATAATAATAATAATAATAATAATAATAATAATAATAATAATAATAATAATAATAATAATAATAATAATAATAATAATAATAATAATAATAATAATAATAATAATAATAATAATAATAATAATAATAATAATAATAATAATAATAATAATAATAATAATAATAATAATAATAATAATAATAATAATAATAATAATAATAATAATAATAATAATAATAATAATAATAATAATAATAATAATAATAATAATAATAATAATAATAATAATAATAATAATAATAATAATAATAATAATAATAATAATAATAATAATAATAATAATAATAATAATAATAATAATAATAATAATAATAATAATAATAATAATAATAATAATAATAATAATAATAATAATAATAATAATAATAATAATAATAATAATAATAATAATAATAATAATAATAATAATAATAATAATAATAATAATAATAATAATAATAATAATAATAATAATAATAATAATAATAATAATAATAATAATAATAATAATAATAATAATAATAATAATAATAATAATAATAATAATAATAATAATAATAATAATAATAATAATAATAATAATAATAATAATAATAATAATAATAATAATAATAATAATAATAATAATAATAATAATAATAATAATAATAATAATAATAATAATAATAATAATAATAATAATAATAATAATAATAATAATAATAATAATAATAATAATAATAATAATAATAATAATAATAATAATAATAATAATAATAATAATAATAATAATAATAATAATAATAATAATAATAATAATAATAATAATAATAATAATAATAATAATAATAATAATAATAATAATAATAATAATAATAATAATAATAATAATAATAATAATAATAATAATAATAATAATAATAATAATAATAATAATAATAATAATAATAATAATAATAATAATAATAATAATAATAATAATAATAATAATAATAATAATAATAATAATAATAATAATAATAATAATAATAATAATAATAATAATAATAATAATAATAATAATAATAATAATAATAATAATAATAATAATAATAATAATAATAATAATAATAATAATAATAATAATAATAATAATAATAATAATAATAATAATAATAATAATAATAATAATAATAATAATAATAATAATAATAATAATAATAATAATAATAATAATAATAATAATAATAATAATAATAATAATAATAATAATAATAATAATAATAATAATAATAATAATAATAATAATAATAATAATAATAATAATAATAATAATAATAATAATAATAATAATAATAATAATAATAATAATAATAATAATAATAATAATAATAATAATAATAATAATAATAATAATAGTAATAATAATAATAATAATAATAATAATAATAATAATAATAATAATAATAATAATAATAATAATAATAATAATAATAATAATAATAATAATAATAATAATAATAATAATAATAATAATAATAATAATAATAATAATAATAATAATAATAATAATAATAATAATAATAATAATAATAATAATAATAATAATAATAATAATAATAATAATAATAATAATAATAATAATAATAATAATAATAATAATAATAATAATAATAATAATAATAATAATAATAATAATAATAATAATAATAATAATAATAATAATAATAATAATAATAATAATAATAATAATAATAATAATAATAATAATAATAATAATAATAATAATAATAATAATAATAATAATAATAATAATAATAATAATAATAATAATAATAATAATAATAATAATAATAATAATAATAATAATAATAATAATAATAATAATAATAATAATAATAATAATAATAATAATAATAATAATAATAATAATAATAATAATAATAATAATAATAATAATAATAATAATAATAATAATAATAATAATAATAATAATAATAATAATAATAATAATAATAATAATAATAATAATAATAATAATAATAATAATAATAATAATAATAATAATAATAATAATAATAATAATAATAATAATAATAATAATAATAATAATAATAATAATAATAATAATAATAATAATAATAATAATAATAATAATAATAATAATAATAATAATAATAATAATAATAATAATAATAATAATAATAATAATAATAATAATAATAATAATAATAATAATAATAATAATAATAATAATAATAATAATAATAATAATAATAATAATAATAATAATAATAATAATAATAATAATAATAATAATAATAATAATAATAATAATAATAATAATAATAATAATAATAATAATAATAATAATAATAATAATAATAATAATAATAATAATAATAATAATAATAATAATAATAATAATAATAATAATAATAATAATAATAATAATAATAATAATAATAATAATAATAATAATAATAATAATAATAATAATAATAATAATAATAATAATAATAATAATAATAATAATAATAATAATAATAATAATAATAATAATAATAATAATAATAATAATAATAATAATAATAATAATAATAATAATAATAATAATAATAATAATAATAATAATAATAATAATAATAATAATAATAATAATAATAATAATAATAATAATAATAATAATAATAATAATAATAATAATAATAATAATAATAATAATAATAATAATAATAATAATAATAATAATAATAATAATAATAATAATAATAATAATAATAATAATAATAATAATAATAATAATAATAATAATAATAATAATAATAATAATAATAATAATAATAATAATAATAATAATAATAATAATAATAATAATAATAATAATAATAATAATAATAATAATAATAATAATAATAATAATAATAATAATAATAATAATAATAATAATAATAATAATAATAATAATAATAATAATAATAATAATAATAATAATAATAATAATAATAATAATAATAATAATAATAATAATAATAATAATAATAATAATAATAATAATAATAATAATAATAATAATAATAATAATAATAATAATAATAATAATAATAATAATAATAATAATAATAATAATAATAATAATAATAATAATAATAATAATAATAATAATAATAATAATAATAATAATAATAATAATAATAATAATAATAATAATAATAATAATAATAATAATAATAATAATAATAATAATAATAATAATAATAATAATAATAGTAATAATAATAATAATAATAATAATAATAATAATAATAATAATAATAATAATAATAATAATAATAATAATAATAATAATAATAATAATAATAATAATAATAATAATAATAATAATAATAATAATAATAATAATAATAATAATAATAATAATAATAATAATAATAATAATAATAATAATAATAATAATAATAATAATAATAATAATAATAATAATAATAATAATAATAATAATAATAATAATAATAATAATAATAATAATAATAATAATAATAATAATAATAATAATAATAATAATAATAATAATAATAATAATAATAATAATAATAATAATAATAATAATAATAATAATAATAATAATAATAATAATAATAATAATAATAATAATAATAATAATAATAATAATAATAATAATAATAATAATAATAATAATAATAATAATAATAATAATAATAATAATAATAATAATAATAATAATAATAATAATAATAATAATAATAATAATAATAATAAAAAGATGAATAATTTAGTAAAATTTAATCATAATCACAATAGATCAATTTATATAATAACTATTTTTACACTTAATTTATGAAGTTTTTAAATTTTCAAATATCCATACTTTTATCCTCCTTATTTGTCACCTTTATTAGCTGCTTTTTTTTTGTCAATCCTTTCTTGGCGTTATTAGATTCAGCTACTGATTTCGCTGCTGGCTTCTTTTTTGGCTTTGGAAATCGCATTGAGTAGATGCAGAAAACTTTTTTAAATTAAATCTTCCATCGACAAGCGGTATGAAAGCATGGTATTGAGCAGTGCCATCGATTGTTACCGCAGCATCGAATCTGCTCTTTAGTGTTTTCAATGTTTCCTCATGATCCTCTTTGCTACTAAAAACTATTTTAGTTTCTTTACAATAATTCTTTGCCCAATGGAATAAAGCAGTCGCATCTAAGATGCGATCTTGATGAGAGCACTGGAGGCTATACTTCGCTGCATTTGTTTTGAGGTTTGCTCCAATACCATCACATGCTCCTTTACCATGAGCAGTAGGATGAAAATGCCACTCAGCTGGCATTCCAAAATCTTTTTCATGAGCTGTAAGATTTGCGAAGCTACTTTTGTTTTTAAAATGTTGACGAGCTCCGTCCGAAACGTAGTATACCTTTTCTACTGTAAATTTTGATTTTAGATAATTTAGTATTATCTTCTGGTACTCATAAACTGCAACGGTGTCATGTTTTAAATCGTCGGATATGATTGCCATACTTTTGTGTTCCAGGTTTTCTTCTTTCATGTAGTAAATAACTACTGTGAATATAGTTGCTTGGTCGTTATTGAAGTGGAATGCTTGTATGGAATCCTGAAGAACATATTTATAGTTCTCTGCGAAATCAAATGAAATAATGAATTCACCAGACTTCAAATGTGTTTTCAAGTCCTTGAAGAATGACCACTGCTCTTTGACTAAAAAGTCATGGGTTCTCAAATTTAGCAATCCTCTACACAGTTCTTCCACAAAATCATCCACATTTAAAATTATGGTTTTCAGTGTGCACCTTTCAGTCTGAAGCCAAGATTCAAATTTTAACTCCTCAATACATTCTCGATCAAAAGAGTTGATTAAATTTTCTTTGATGGATGTGGTTTCCGGGCAATTCGAACATTCACCTAAGTGGCAAGAAGTTGTAGCATTAGGGCACATAGTCAATTTAAGGCAATCGCGGTAATGGTGTAAATCTTCTGATGAATCATCTTTTAAGTAATTTAAGTTGATTTCCTTCAACATCAATTTAACATTTTCATGGTAAATACAAACACATACTGTGTGAGTTCCTCTGCTTCCTGCCAAAACGCAATGTTTTGGCCTCAGTTGTGTAAATTTTGTGAATCCAATTTTGACATCCTCGTATTCAGATTGAAATGTTGCGAATAATTCATTCAGGTTACAGAGAACCATTTTGAACTGCATTTGAACTTTCTTGACATCGATTCGTACAGACATCCAGTCTTTCATCCCTGGCATCAGGCGACTCATATCATCTCGCTGATAAAACTGAGTTATTAGAGATTTAGTATCGCACTCCAAAGTTTTTCCCTTCTTTTTGTTTGGGAGTGTGAGAATCCCATGCTCAGCAACCAATTGTTTAGCAATTCTTGGTTTTCGTTGAGACGTTCCAAACTCAGTCATTGTTTTTGCAGAACTCCATGTTCTTGGAGCAAGCGTGAGAAGTTGAATTCTTTCAGCTTCACTCTGTGACGTTTTGTATTTCTCTTTTATTTGTTCAAGAACTTCTACTGCATCCTTATGGTATTGGTTTCGACACTCATTCGTTGAATTTGAAAAGTTAGAATAACCATCATCATCAACAGTTCTGTCTTCATTCTCGGAATTACTTTTGTCTTCATCTGGAATAACTTCAACGCAAGGCTCATTACTATTCAAATTCGGTAATTCGTTCAACTTTCCGAGCTCTTTCCTGCATGATCCACAAATTTTCAATCGTTTTGACAGCGTATGGAATTTTTTTAATAAGCCGTCGGAAATATTTCGCATATCTGATGATATGTGCTTCATTTTGTTAAAGGGATTAAAACAAAAAGACGAATAAATTTCATTTTCAACCTTAGCCTTTTTAGAAGTCGTAGACATTTTGAATTTTGTAAGTATTTATGTAAATAACACACGTCTTAACTTTAACGCTGTTTCTAAAAAACTGATTTCCGTATGTCTTCAGAATGACAATAAATAGTTTTTTAAGATCATATAGGTAGTACGTTTTAATTAATGAGTCTAAAATCTTTTATTAGGGTCAAGAAGGGCTTACATACTAAAGTACCTAGTTCAACCAAATGTTACAAATAATAATAAAAATAAACCACCATATAAATAACCTACCTGTCAACTTCTACCTCTCCACCCACTTCTTAAAGTCAAATGTCATAAAATAATAAATAAACTGGTACTTCGGAGAAGGGCCATAAAATATTTCCACTTGATTCCAAAAATTTGTTTCTGGGGCACCTGATATTTTAACAATGAAAATCACGTGCGCTGAAAACTACCTCTAGGATTGACTAAAAAAGCCGCAAGATACAAAACTCAGACAAATTTTGGGGGTGGAAAATTAATAGCGGTCGGCCTCATATTGCACCCCTCCAGTGGCTATTATCGGTCAGTTGTTGTGGTTTTTATTTTTAAGGTTTTAGAAACACTTACACACAAATATGAAAAAAATCAATTTAAAAACATTTGTCTTGAGTTACAAAACATTTATTTTGATAGATATCCCACTCGCATCCCACTAAGCGACCAAAAAGGTTTTAAAGGAAAAGACCTAAGCTTTCTTTTGAGAAAAAAAAATTAATAAGAAAAGAGTCCATTTTGGAAAAAAAAAGTCAAAAAGGTTTTTGATTTTTCAAAAAAAAGTAAAAAATTGTATGTCTTGAGTTACAAAACATTTTTTTTATAGATATCCCACTCGCATCCCACTAAGCGACAAAAAGGGTGTTAAAGGAAAACACATAAGCTTTCTTCTGAGCAAAAAAAATAAATTAAAAAATGGGTCCATTTTTTTAAAAAAAGTCAACAAAGTTTTTGATTTTGCAAAAAAATTCAAAAATTTTAAATCTTGAGTTACAAAATATTTTTTTTGATAGATATCCCACTCGCATCCCACTAAGCGACCATATAGGTCGCTTAGGAAAAGACCTAAGCTTTCTTAAAAAAAAATAAAAAGGGCCCATTTTGAAAAAAAAAGTCAAAAATATTTTTGATTTTTAAAAAAAAATCAAAAATATTTTATTAAATTTTTTTAATTTTTTTTTTCGAAAGATTGCATAAATAGCTATCTAAACTATTTGGGACACATTTTGCTAAGAACAATAGGTAATAAGTTATATGGATAAAAAAAACACCTGTTTGGCCAAAATGTCAAATTTTGACCTCCTATAACTCAGAGAGTTCTTGACCGATCTTCTTGAAAAATGGTGTCCGAATTACTATCCAATAGAACTAACATTGGTGCAAATTTCATCGCGATCGGAAGACATCGATTTCAAAAGTTGGTTCTCTTGACGTGAAATGCCCCATATGTATTATACATAGGGTTGCCAGCCTGGCTGGACTTGGCAGGATTGTCCAGCTTTTTTCATGCCTTTCCAGTTTCAAGCTAAAATTTCATTTGTCCAGCTAAATAGAAATTTTCGACAATTATATCTATATTATTTATTACTTCAAATTTACTTACTACTAAGAAGAAATGAAAAAATTAATGCCAAAAAGTTTTAGGGGAATACGTGTCATATGGAATTTATGAATGATGAATTAAGGATTATCAGAAGCATTTTTATATTTTATGCAAAACATAATGCAGAATTTTCATACAACTATTTTAGCTCTTGAGAATGACTCTTGTACAGTTTTAGAGTTGCTCGATATAATGACCGTACTTATAAATAGCCTCAAAAGTAGAAAAAATTAAAAATTTGTTGGCACCAAAGTTAACAGCATTTTGAAAAAAATTTCGCCTAATGAACAAAAACTTTAAGACGGAAGTAGAAGACTTTAAAAAAAATATATTTTCTTGGGTAGATTTACAAAAACTTCCGCAAAAACTTCTAAAATAGCATAGTTAAATAAATTTTAAGGAATGAAATGAAAATATTTTATTAAATTTATTTAAAAACACTTTTTGTAAAAACTTGAAAAGCGACCAGGTGGGGGTTGTAGACCCCCGTTTTCAAAGATTTTGAAACACCCTCAAAATTTTAAGTTATTTTGAAAAAAACTGTTTTACGATAGGTCGTAGTTCTTTAGCACATCTAACTCACACATTTTTAGAACGAAAAAAACTGTTATGGTTATGGAAAGGCAAAGCATAAAGCTTTCATAAAATTTATTGACTGAAGTAGAAGACTTTAAAAAAAAATATATTTTCTTGGGTAGATTTACAAAAACTTCCGCAAAAACTTCTAAAATAGCATAGTTAAATAAATTTTTAGGAATGAAATGAAAATATTTTATTAAATTTATTTAAAAACACTTTTTGTAAAAACTTGAAAAGCGACCAGGTGGGGGTTGTAGACCCCCGTTTTCAAAGATTTTGAAACACCCTCAAAATTTTAAGTTATTTTGAAAAAAACTGTTTTAAGATAGGTCGTAGTTCTTTAGCACATCTAACTCACACATTTTTAGAACGAAAAAAACAATTATGGTTACGGAAAGGCAAAGCATAAAGCTTCCATAAAATTTATTCATAAAATGTATTTTCTATGAAAACCTGTTTTATTGTACAATGTTTTTAAGAAAATTGTATATAGAAAAAAACGTGACATTACTTGTTAAAATCGGTTTAAATTCGCAAAAGTTTATAAACTTTTTCGAAAAAGTTCGAAAAAGTTTTTGACACAATTTGTAGTGTACTCAACAAGACCTATAACTACCACTGGTAGTTTAAATGTGAACTTTGAGAAAAAGTGCCAAATAAAAACAATTTAAACAAAAAAAAAACAAGAAAAAACTTTAAAAAGACAAAAAACTTTAAACTAAAAATAATAATTAAAGAAAGAATAATAAAACTTAGAAACAAATTTTAAAAAATTTGAAAAAAAACAAATTAAAACAAAAAACTTAAAAAAAAAAACATAAAAAAGATAAAGATAAAGATAAGAAAAAGGGCTGAAATACAATTGGAAAGTTCTGAAATACAATTAGAAATGGTGTAGTCAAAAACAAACATAGATATCATAATTGCATATGATAAAACATATGAGCAAACAAAAAATTTTAAGAAAATAAAATTTAAAAGTAAAATTTACCGAATGATTTTCATATTTTAATTTTGAAATGTATTAATACATTGTATTGTCGCCAGGAAATATGTTAAATCCTCCTATGTTAATATGTTAAGAAAAAGTTTTTATATTGACTCGCAATTTGTTTTGGTTAAATTGTAACTGATAAATACATAAATATGTATATCAAATATAAGTTTGTACAATGATACCTACCAAAAAATATTTTATACGGTATTAATAACAAATTTTTTTGTAAATAATAAAAATTTACTTGTTATAACAACCATACATGCTAATATTTATTTGAAACAAATTAAAAAATTTCTGCGCAGCCGAAAAAAATTGTAAGCCGGTCAAAACTCGGCGTTAAGCCGATAAGCCGCCGACAAATTTTACCCCTTCAGCAGCCGCCGAAAAAAAGTAGTCGGCTTGCTTCTCTGGTGGTAGTTTAAATGTGAACTTTGAGAAAAAGTGCCAAATAAAAACAATTTAAACAAAAAAAAAACAAGAAAAATCTTTAAAAAAGACAAACAACTTTAAACTAAAAATAATAATTAAAGAAAGAATAATAAAACTTAGACACAAATTTTAAAAAATTTGAAAAAAAAAACAAATTAAAACAAAAAACTTAAAAAAAAAACATAAAAAAGATAAGAATGAAGAAAAGAAATCTTCAAAATTGCCTTTCGAAAGAAAAAAGGGCTTTTGAGTCCGAAATAAAAAAATATAAAAGTTTAGTGGTGAGTGATACTAGTGAAAATGTCGAAAAGAATTTGCAGAAGGTAAGGAAAGTGATAGTTTCTGATGCAGTACCATCCACATCGGCAGGTTTTGTAGGGAGTGACTTCATGTTAGGTGAGTTAGGAAGTGATAGCTCCGAAGCTGCGTTAGGAGAGTCATTCAACCCAGAAGTTTTGGTTTTGGGAAGTGATAGTGTTGAAGCTGAAGCAGGACCCGTTTTTGAAGAAAATAAATGTGAAGAGCTAAAATCGTGGGCAGTTAGAAATAACATTTCACAAAATGCGTTAGAAGATTTACTGCGTACTTTGAAAAGAATAGGAGTGGATTATCAGCAAAAACTGTTTTGAGTACGAGTAGGGAGAAGATAAATATTGTAAACATTCCTGAAGGAGAGTTTTTATACCTAGGCATTCAAAAATATTTTTCTTCGCATTCCTTTGATTACTTGGATGGAAAAGCGGATTACGCCGATTTGAATGAAATTTCACATGCGCAAAGAGGTAGTGTAGTCGAATTTAAGTTTTGAATTTGGACCTCATGAGCCCACCAGGAGCGGGACCAGGGGTTCCCAAAGTAGGACACCTCGGGTATGTTCAATTTTTAAAATGATCCTGTTTAAAAATCATGGCTGAGTCCAAAGTTATATTCATTTGCATTTAAAAAAATTAAAAAAGGCGATTTTTCGCAATTTTTTTGGGAAAAAAGTACTTTTATTCTTTTTAAGTTATCTAAAAAATTTCTAAGAGGATGTATAATGAATTTGTACTTTTTTAAAAGCTAACTTTAGGCCAAATATTTTAAATGTAAAAACCATTTACAATTTTTGATACCGACGGGATCAGGTCCATTCAAAAAATGCCTATTTTTTATGTAAAATTCAACATTAGGGCAAAAATTCTCAAATCGCATACTAGATATCAAAATATAGTAACCTTTTTTTTCCATTTTGAATAGAAAAATCTACATAACTGTGAAATTTTATTAAAAAATATTCATAAATAAAAATTTTATTTCAATTTGAAAAATTTGTATCTATGCAAAATTCAATAAAAAGCATTTTTTGTCATATTTTTCAAAAAAGTATTCCATGAATTTTTTAATTGTCAAAATATATATAATTTTTTGAAAAGTAGACAAAATCCTCTATCCATTGATATAAAACATGTCTACCTTATGTTTTTTACGTGTCAAATAAATTAGGGAAAACTAAACAAATCGCTGAGAATTTATTTTTTCAAAAATTTATATAACAATTAAAAAATTCATGGAATACTTTTTTGAAAAATATGACAAAAAATGCTTTTTATTGAATTTTGCATAGATGCAAATTTTTCAAATTGAAATAAAATTTTTAGTTATGAATATTTTTTAATGAAATTTCACAGTTATGTAGATTTTTCTATTTAAAATGGAAAAATGAAAACAAATTTTGAAATTTGTTATCAAGTATCCCGCAATTCCTAAAAAAATCTTTTTGGCTATAATATCCATAATAGGTGCGGTGTTATCGGAACCTTTTACAAGATAATTAAGAACTTATTGGGCCATCTAAAATAGGTAGAATTTTTGCTCTAAAGTTGAATTTTACATACAAAATTGCCATTTTTTGAATAGACCTGATACCGTAGGTATCAAAAATTGTAAATGTTTTTTTCATTTAAAATATTTGGCATAAAGTTAGCTTTTCAAAAAGTACAAATTCATTATACATCCTCTTAGAAAATTTTTAGATAACTTAAAAAGAATAAAAGTACTTTTTTCCCAAAAAAATTGCGAAAAATCGCCTTTTTTAATTTTTTTATATTCAAATGCATGTAACTTTGGACTCAGTCATGATTATTAAACACTTCTTTCTTTATTTGATACATAGATCTATTGTTAATCCTATAAAAGAAAAATGGATAAAATCGGAGAATATTTGGAACCGCGGTCACCAAAAAACTGGTGTAGGGTGGGTAAAAATGTTGAAAATTAAATTTTCAAATGCGAATATCTCCTAAGCTATAAGAGATAATTGATTGCTACGAGGTTTTATGTAGTGCTCGACGAGGAGATTCTATATGTGTAATTTTTTTATATCGTAACACAAACGAAGAAATAGGATCATTTTAAAAATTGAACATACCCGAGGTGTCATACTTTGGGAACCACAGGTCCCGCTCCTGGTGGGCTCATGGGGTCCAAATTCAAAACTTAAACTCGACATCCTCTTTGTGCATGTGAAATTTCATTCAAATCGGCGTAAGGGTTTAGAAGTTACAGATTTATTTCCCTCTTTTTTTATTCTCATACCACTGTGCGTCGATGGCCTTAAACTTTTTAAGAGTTCCAATAGAGTTCTGTGGCCCATTCTTGGAGTAGTTGTAGGTTTTGCTCAGGTTAGTCCATTTTTGATCGCTTGTTTCTCCCGATTTAAGAAGCCAAAATGTTTAAATAGTTTTATGAGTGATTTTTGCGCTGAAGTGAAGGTTCTTCAAGAAAGTGGTGTTAAAGTAGGCTCCAAACAGAAGTTATTGCGTTTTAAAATTCGATCATTTGCTTGCGATTCTCCAGCAAGGGCTTTTGTCACAGGTGTTGTTTCCCATAATCGTAAAAGTAGTTGCCCAAAATGTTGTCAAGAAGTCGGTTCTCTAAGAAATGATTCAACATTTGGTTCCAGATTGAGTATTTCTCATCATACAGAAGAGTTTAAGGTCAAAAGAAGCATTTTGGAGGAAACAGGTTTTGGAATGGTTTCACAGTTTCCTTTAGATTGTATGCACTTAGTCGACTTGGGAGTTACTAAGTTGAGGCTTTTAATTCATAAAGGGAATATTGGAAACATTAACAAAAAGCTAAGTTTTGTCGCTGAATACGTTCCATCGGAGTTTTGCCGTACCCCAAGAAGTCTGGATGAGTTACATAATTGGAAGTCGACGGAGTTTAGGCAGTTTATGCTCTATACTGGAATTTTTATTCTAAAGGACAATATAAGTGATGACCAGTTTTATCATTTTTTGTTGTTACATTGTGGTATTAGGCTTTTATCGAGTGATAGGTTGCGTAGAGAGGAGGTAGACATTTCTCAAAAAGTGTTGGAGGACTTCGTTAATTATTTCGGTATGTTATACGGCGATAACATTTTTGAAGAAGCAATTAAGCTCTCGCAGCGTATCGAAGGTAAGGAAAATATGTATTTTAAAATGTTTATTCTTTGTTAATGTAAACCTATATTCATTACTTCCATTTTTAGCTAATCAGTCAGTATTACCACGAATTAGATATTCGTTTCCAAAGGAGCCAGAAGAAAACCAAGGTTAATTAAGTTAATTAACTAAATTAATAAACCGTACTTGACCGAAAATTATTTATTTTATTTTAGGAATACTTGCTACTTTGGAAAGAATATTGAAAGGCCAGGAGGCCATTTTAGAGGCCAGAAAGTCCTCGAAGACCGGCTCAAAAAAGTCGAAGAGAATGTAAGTATAATGTTGTGATCTTCAATACAATCTCTTTCTTTTTTTGTGTTAATCGTATATTTTTATGTTAAAGCAAGCCAATATACTGGTGAACCAAAAGCACCTGAGCAACGGACAGGCCGCTCTTGTCACCAACCATGAAAATATTGCTCGAAGCTTAGATCGTTGCGAGACAAATGTAAGTACATATACATATGTATATGTATAGCATTTCCACATTCCCTTTTTTAATTTATTTCTAAACCTTTTACAGGATAAAGCTGAGTCAGTGGCACAAAATAAAGTCCTTATGGAATGTAAGGTATCCATAAGGAAGGCAGAGCAGTTGGTGTGCCGCATGACGGGAGAAACCGTTGATCATGGCCTTAACGAAGTCGCATCAATGCTTCCATTAAAAACTTTGGAAGAAGTTGATAGCATTGAGGAAAAAATTCAATCGACGGACTTCGCAATGGCAGTAGTAGTGTTTATAAACCGGATAACCGGTTAACCGAAAAACCGGTTTTCTCCGAAATTTCGGTTTTTTGCGAACCGGTTAATTTAAAATGCTGATTTTCGGTTAACCGGTTTATCCGGTTTTTATCACTCGGTTAACCGGTTTTTTAAATTTGGGACTAAAATTAATAAATCTCACGTATTTGTGCATTTTTAGTATTCATTGAATACACATTATTGGTCTGATTTGAAACCTAAACTGCTGATTTACAATACAAACCTCTTTAGATTAATATTTTTAAGAATTACAATGATTCTAAATAGCAGAGAATGATGAGTTTACTTAAAAACTTTTTCAGAATAAATTGCACATAATGAAACTATTAAAAATTAAATTCCGCATAATTCTATAAGTTTAGGCTAAATCTTATTAATGATTTATTAAAAACTTAGTGATGATCTTACCAAACGTTAAATTGAATTTGATGTGCATACCTTCTTTCAATAAATTTGACTTCATTAGTGTGCTTTGTTCTTAAAATTTTAATTTATAAATCATTTTGTTAGCATTTCAGAAGAGATAAAAAACATTCTAAAATCCATTATTTGAAATATTTATGAAATCTGATAATGGAGTTTTTTTATAATGACAGCTAAGAGGAAGTGCGTTTACATCCTATATAGGTCCTTTTTGGGACTTGTACATTTTCTGTTTCATATCAGAAAGTCGAGGTGATAATAAATTTTAAAATTATCAAATATTTAAATAACAAATTGATTTACATTTTTTGATTGAAAAGTAATGAATAAACCAATAATTAAAACAAGTATTATATATTTAGTAACATATTTATACTGAATTCCATTTGACTCAGATAATATTTTGAAATTTTTACAATATAAAATGGACTTAGCACCTTTGTATATTTATAGTTATTTAATAATATTAACGATTTCTGACTACTAAAAATTACAAAATTTAAAGCTGTATATACTTTATTGGACATTTTATGTTTTCGACACATATATGACGGTTAACCGGTTTAACCGGTTTTTTCGATGTCGGTTAACCGAAAAACCGGTTTTCTAAAAAAGGCCATTTTTCGGTTAACCGACAAACCGGTTTTTTATAAACACTAGGCAGTAGTAAGCAACTTCAATTTAAAAAATTCAAAATTTCTCTTCTTACAGAAAACGTTTATGTTTAAAACAAGGGAAATGACAGAAGACGTCAGCGAAGTCATCCGTGTTAGAAGAAAGCGCTTGGGAATTTGACACTCTTCAATAAGCTTTTAAGAGGTATGTAATCATTTTGGCCTACCTATGAATTAATTATTAGGTACACACTTGTTTAATTTTACTTTTTAAATTTCAGATGTCTTTCCCAGCAATCTTCCAAAAGCCACTACAGGCAAAAACAAAAAATTTATTAAAAAAAAACAAAGAGCAAAAATGATTTTTTTAAATTTATTTGCAGTAAAAAGCCTAAAAGGCCAAAATAGTTATTAACATAGTCAAATTAATTAATTTTTAATTAAATTTTAATTTAAACAAATTAAAAACAAAAATCTTTTTTTTTTATAAATGATGTACCAGTCAGCTATGACTGGTTTGTACATCAGCACTGATTAGTCACATATGACGATATTTAGATCAGTGCTGATTACTCAGCTATGACGATGTTTTCATCAGTCCTGGTTAGTCAGCTCTGACGATATTTACATCAGTGCTGATTAATCAGCTATGACGATGTTTTCATCAGCCCTGGTTAGTCAGCTCTGACGTTATTTATATTAGTACTGATTAATACTGCGGAGTGAGCAGTTCAGATATATGTTTTACTAGTTCACGAAGTTCACAAGTTGGAAAGAGAAAAAGAATCACACGTACACGAAAGTTTACATCAGGTTTTTCACGATGCCCTTATAAAATGATGGGAACTACTGATGTATAAACACATCAGCAATACCAGCCATACTGTTCTTGTAGGAAAGTCTTCATTAATTAAATTTTTTTTAGCTCTAGGCAATTCCACTTCATTACAATACAATGTCCAGCATATTTCAGCTATAAGCGTTCTTCAATGGGTGCGCATGTTAAATAATTGGGGTACTTTGAAATAAAATTCTTAATAAATGCGAAATTAACCCTAAGCTCTTGTTGTGTCTTATTTCTGAAATTCTCGTTGAATTTTCCGTTTTGGTGTATTCAGGGACTTATAGTAAAATTTCACGGATAATATTTTTGCGGAACATCTTAACCCCTTAAATCCCTGTTTTAATGGAGTTTGTTGCTCTTTTTTAAAAGAAGGACCAAAAAGACCCATGCCTTGAGGATTTAGAGGGTTAACATATTCTACAAAAATGTTCTCCGTAAAATTCTGCATAAATTTGCTGAATACATTTTATACCTAAAATGTTCTTTAAAATAAAATTCTTAATAAATGCGAAATTAACCCTAGGATCTCTTTTGTTATGTCTTATTTCTGACTTTCTAGTTGAATTTTCCGTTTTGAAGTATTCAGTGACTTATATTAAAATTTCACGTATAATTGTTTTGCAGAACATTTTCACCGCTTAAATCCCTGTTTTAATGTTGTTTTTGTTAATTTTTAAAGAAGGACAATAAATACCCATGCCATGAGGATTTAGAGGGTTAACATATTCTAAAAAAATGTTCTCCTTAACATTTTACATAACTTTGCTGTACACATTTTATACCTAAAATGTAAGGATCACATGGTTTCTTATTACGATTAAGAATAAGAATGTACCAGAGTTGGGAAACTTTAACCCCCCCTCAAATGAAATTCAGATGTAAACTTTCAAAACGCCGATACACGTGTCTTTTTTTTTTGTCTCCTCTATCAAAATTTATTGTAATTTTGGAAAAAAAATTGATTTTGTTGTATAGTGTAATTAAAAGCTGGTTTTTATTTTAAAGTTGTTTTTTAAAAAGAACCGACTATAGTGTTTGACTATGATTATGAGCCAATACTTTTATAAATGGTTTTTAAAGCTAAAGTGTTTTTTATGCATATTAGTTTGTCCCAAAATTTTTTTTTGGGAATTTTGGAACGCATACCCTCTATTTTTTATATATATATATATCATGAATTCCATGTCACGCACTGTTACAGCCTGCGAATAATTGCAACTGATTTTGTTAAGAAAATATTTTTTTTTAATGCAGATTTGTCATTTTTATTATTCAATTTTATACACTTTCCAAAATGTGTAAAGGATTTATTGATCGGTTTTCTAGTTTCGTTGGTATAAAACAAAATGTATCGCACGCACGCGCTACAAAATTTATCACTTTAATATTTAATGTCAGTTTCAATAAAAAATTTCTGCGAAATTACTTCAGATAGAATTTTCATATTTTTTTACAGCTATAAGTAGCTATCCTAGATTATATAAATAATTATGTTATCTGGAAAAAATATATTTATATTAATATTTTTTAACTTTTAACGTTACATTTGTCACGCACAATTACACCGTACTTTTATAATACATACTTGGTTGTTTCGAACATCCTAAAAAATAAAATGCAAAACAAGTAAGAAAGTATGGTCAGGCTTGATCCTACACTAAGTAAATGAGTAAAATAATTTTTCTTTTAAAATTTCAATCATTTATTTTCGTGAATGATTTTCGGAGGGAGCTATGACCAATTATGGACCGATCGCCATGAAATTAGGCCATGTGATTTATGTCTATATGAAAGTTATTCCTGTTGAATTTTATGTATATTCCAATATTTTTAAGAGATTTATGCTAGTTGAAGTGATTTTCGGAAGCGGGCCTTATATGGGAGCTATGAGTAACTATGGACCGATCATCATAAAAGTTGGTGACATGATTTTTGTATATATAAAACTTATTTGGAGCTAAATTTGTGTAGATACCTATATGAATTAAACATTTATGACCGATGAAGTCCAATTACGAGAGGACATTTGTATGGGGACTAGGTGAATTAATAGACCGATTTCAGCCAGTTTCAATAACTTCGTACTTAGGTCGAACAAATTGTTTGTACCAAATTTTATCAAAATATCTTCAAAATTGCAATTGACCGAGTCATATTTTGTGTCCAGACACAACAAGTTGTATGTATTGAAGAAAAAAAAAGTGTAACATGTGCGAAACGCGTGAATTTTTTTTTTATGGATATATAATATCAAAATGTTTTAAATCGGGTTTACCATCTCAAAGCCCACACATAATACCATTTTCTGGGAAAGAAATTCTAATATCAGAGACTGGATTGAAACATATATCATATATATTTTAATTGTGAATCTAAACCATCCAGGAACCCACTCAAACACACACAACAAATTTCATCGAAATCGGCCCAGCCGTTAAGGAGGAGTTTATTTACTAACACACGTACAGAAGAATTATATATATAAAGATAAGCAATTTATAAACAAACTTTTAGGAAAAAGATTTTTTTTACTTTAGGTAATAACGTACGCAGGCACTTACTGCAAATTATGCTAAAAAAAACTGCAAAACATTAGCCCGACTTACTCACCCACAAAAGTAACGGAAAACGAAGGAAAAAACCGTTATTATTAAAAATTCAACTTTGCAAATGATGTTGTAAATCTACAGATTATATTTAACATAATTTCTCTTCTCTCTTTACAATTTGATTTTTTACCCATACGGAATTCGTGATGTATAAAACTATAGTAAAATATGAAATTGTGTATTTATATCATGATTGAAGTTTCACTAAAATCAGAAAACGTTAACCCTTATATCCTGAAGGTAAATTTTTTCAATATTTGGAATTTCTCATGGAAAGATTGCGAAATGTTATATATTTTTGGACCGATTTTGATGAAACTTATTATAAATACTAGATTCACCCAGCAAAAATTTTGTGAATTTTTGTAATGACAACTAGTTATTTCATGCATTCTTTTGTAATGAGTGGTGGTTACCCAGCATATTATTTTATTTACTAGAATAAGTACTTATTTTTATTCAGGCTGGTAATGAACTTTTGCATTTAGCACAGCTATCTAGTGTGTTTAACTGGAAAACGGGAGGTTAGTGATTCGCCACCAGTCAAAGTCATTAATTTGTTTGTTCATATCATATTTATTTATATGTTGATGTTAAAACTATTGTTAACTTACAATAAAATAACTCGTGAGAAATTCCAAATATTGAAAAAATTTACCTTTGACCTCCAGGATTTAAGGGTTAAGTTTTCCTATTTTAGTAAAACTTTCAGGCTATATTTAAAATTACATGGACTGTAATATTCTGAATAGCTTTTTTAAAAATCATAACAGTAAGGAAATTCGGCTCATTCGCCAAAATATTGCCAAAAAAATTAGTTTTTCTCGAAAATCGCTAAATTTAAATCGCAGGTAATGAAAAACTATAGGAGGTATTGTCATACTTTTTATTTTTATTCCCAATTATGTTCTCAATAAATCCCAATGTGCTGATCAAAAAATTCTGAAATTTGTTTAACAAAATTTTTAAAAATTTTAAATTGAAGTTTTGAAACTGCCGTTAAAAAAATTATTTTCTTTTGGTTATACCTGCGATTAGGTTAACGGTATCCTACGAAGGCAAAACTCATGTACAAGTAAATATGGTTATACATATTTTAAGTAAAAATAATCTTTTATTTTAATATTTCTCAAAATATGTAAATTTTGTTCCTACATTTCTTGTTCTAGTGGCCTGAGACACGTTAATGGCCTGGCGATTTTTTAATAACTTTAACATTTTCTAATCAATTTTTGTGTTTTATATCTTATTAGAACGACAATTACGCACACGATGCTTTTAAATTAATTTGCAAAAGTAATTACTTAATGGCAAAATTTTTACAAAAACTGAAAAAATTGAATTTTTTCCCCTTGCAAATGTACCCCAAAACTTCAACGTCGCACAGTAGTATGAGAATAAAAAAAGAGGGAAATAAATCTGTAACTTCTAAACCCTTACGCAGATTTGAATGAAATTTCACATGCACAAAGAGGAAGTCGAGTTTAAGTTTTGAATTTGGACCCCATGAGCCCACCAGGAGCGGGACCAGTGGTTCCCAAATTAGGACACCTCGGGTATGTTCAATTTTTAAAATGATAGTATTTCTTCGTTTGTGTTCCGATTTAAAAAAAATTATACATACAGAATCTCCTCGTCGAGCACTACATAAAACCTCTATCTAGCTATCAATTATCTCTTATAGCTTAGGAGATATTCGCATTTGAAAATTTAATTTTCAACATTTTTACCCACCCTACACCAGTTTTTTGGTGACCGCGGTTCCAAATATCCGATTTTATCCATTTTTCTTTTATAGGATTAACAATAGATCTATATATCAAATAAAGAAAGAAGTGTTTAAAAATCATGACTGAGTCCAAAGTTACATGCATTTGAATATAAAAAAATTAAAAAAGGCGATTTTTCGCAATTTTTTGAGAAAAAAGTACTTTTATTCTTTTTCAGTTATCTAAAAAATTTCTAAGAGGTTGTATAATGAATTTATACTTTTTGAAAAGCTAAATTAACGTCAAATATTTTAAATGAAAAAAAAAATATAATTTTTGATACCCAGGGGACCAAGTCCATTAAAAAAACGCCTATTTGTTATGTAAAATTAAACTTTAGGGCAAAAATTCTCAAATCGCATACTAGATATCAAAATATAGTAACCTATTTTAGATGGCCCATTAAGTTCTTAATTATCTTGTAAAGGGTTCCGACACCTCGCCCCTATTATGGATATTATAGCCAAAAAACGAAAATATCCCACTTTTGTGATTTTTCAAGATTTATTTGGGAATTGCGGGATACTTGATTACAAATTTCAAAATTTGTTTTTATTTTTCCATTTTAAATAGAAAAATCTACATAACTGTGAAATTTCATTAAAAAATATTCATAAATAAAAATTTTATTTCAATTTGAAAAATTTGTATCTATGCAAAATTCAATAAAAAGCATTTTTTGTCATATTTTTCAAAAAAGTATTCCATGAATAGAAAGTAGACAAAATCCTCTATCCATTGATATATAACATGTCTACCTTGTGTTTTTTACGTGTCAAATAAATTAGGGAAAACTTAACAACTCGCTGAGAATTTGCATAGCACTGTTATTTACATTCATAAAAATGTTATTATGTAGGCAACATGCTTTTTTATGAATTTCTATGTTAGGTAAATTCTCAGCAAGTTGTTTAGTTTTCCCCAATTTATGTGACACGTAAAAAAACATAAGTTAGACATGTTATATATCAATGGATAGAGGATTTCGTCTACTTTTCTAAAATGTATATAACTTTTGACAATTAAAAAATTCATGGAATACTTTTTTGAAAAATATGACAAAAAATGCTTTTTATTGAATTTTGCCCCACCATCATCCTAGACTTGCCAACCGTCCCGTTTTCGACGGGACAGACCAGTTTTAGAGTCGAATGTCCCGTGTCCCGGCGATACTCTGAATGGGACGCCATTTGTCCCGTTTACAAAAAAAAAAACTTTTTCATTAATTACCACAAAAAATATAAAAATTCAATACCTCTAACTCAGACATTTTAAAACCGATTTCAAAATTTTAAAAAATTATGGAGAGGTAAAAAAATTAAGCTTTCATGTTATGCATGCATTGCCCCACCATCATCCTAGACTTGCCAACCGTCCCGTTTTCGACGGGACAGACCAGTTTTAGAGTCGAATGTCCCGTGTCCCGGCGATACTCTGAATGGGACGCCATTTGTCCCGTTTAAAAAAAAAAAAACTTTTTCATTAATTACCACAAAAAATATAAAAATTCAATACCTCTAACTCAGACATTTTAAAACCGATTTCAAAATTTTAAAAAATTATGGAGAGGTAAAAAAATTAAGCTTTCATGCTTCCATGTCAGACAATAGTGCTAGATTTTAAGAATTTTTTCGATGTTGTCTGGAAGTTTCTCATCAAAACTGTAATCTTCACATTCTTCATCACTTTCAGAACTTGTACTGAGTATTTTTTCTAACTCAGT
This sequence comes from Calliphora vicina, assembly GCF_958450345.1. Taxonomy (NCBI): domain Eukaryota; kingdom Metazoa; phylum Arthropoda; class Insecta; order Diptera; family Calliphoridae; genus Calliphora; species Calliphora vicina. The sequence goes on from NC_088782.1 coordinate 88,942,968, forward strand.
ATCCCATAAAAAATTCCAAAGAAAATCCTGTGGCCCCCAGCATCTTATTTGCTGAAAGTGCCTTGGCAGTCAATGTGTTAAAGACAATTATATAGACAAAAAGGAGATATTACTTATTAAAATCGGTTTATATTTGCAAAAGTTATTAAACTTTTTCGAAAAAAGTTCGGAAATATTTACCCTGTTTTTTTACATTTATATGCGCTGGGGGAGAAAATAAAAAGGTATTAATGAAAATAACTTTTACAGTTTTCATCCGATTTGAAAAATTAAAACCATGTTTTATTAAGAACTTTTCTTTATACATTGATATAAATTTTTATAAGCTTTCATATCAAAATAAGCAATGAAAAGCGACTCAAATCAAAAAAGATCGTAACAAAAACAATACTTATAACTTACAAATGTATCAATAAATGCATGTCATTTTGAAGCGTAATAAGTTTTCTTTCCCAAAAATTTAACAAAAACTGACTGAGTTACAGATCGATAAGTTGAAAAACATCACTGTAAACGGTTTTTTCAAAATAATTTCTGAATTTGAAGGTGTTTCAGAAATTTTTTGACACAATTTGTAATGTACTCAGCAAGTCCTATAACCCACGCTAGGTCATTTTCCATGTTTTTTCCATCGTTCTCTGATCATTTAGTGGTGTCCCGTTTTGGAAATTTCAAAAGGTGGCAAGTCTACATCATCCTAATATTTTACACAACGTGTTTCTACAATACATAGAACAATTCTAGAGGGGGGACGGTCAAAATTCACAATTTTATTTATCCGATGTTCTCCATTATTAATTTTATTGGACTAACAACAAATGTATATGGGCAATTCCATATCATCCTACATGACATTTGTACGCCTATAGAGTGGAATAGATTTGGCAAAAATAAGAGTATCTGAAAAATAATTTGGTCTTTATGTTCCATTCAGAGGGTACCATATTTTAAAACAATAAAAAGTTCATTCGAAATATTCTTGTCCAAAATACATGGTATATGTAGAAATATGCGAAAATATTCGAATCGTGAGAGGTGTTATGTTTTCTTTTAATTTCTTACACTAAACGAAATATTTTTCCTTTAGAATCCGTCTTATTTAAATAAAACCAATCTTCGGATGATTTCATAATAAATAAAATTTAATATCGTTTAATAATAAAACAATATATTGTTACGTTTTAACCCTTTCAAAACGTTTGGTTTATTTCCTTTAAATAAACCGGATACTTTTGATTGCAAATAGTAGTTTAGTTTAGTAGTTTAAAAATGGTAACAACTCTTTATTTATTCAAATGTACAACAACAACATAATTAAATAGTCACTCAATGTTTTTTATACACGTTTGTAAATTCGCAGAAATACAGACACAATTTATAATGTACACGAATTTACTTGAAAAACACAACACACTTTAAGGCACTCAGTTGATGTTTATTCGAAAAGCGTCTCTGATAAACTCACTCACGACTGCAACCTCTGCCACTATTTGTAACACTGCCATCTGCACTCTATATTGTTCTTTAACTGTCAAATTTCGAATATTCTAGATCTTACTAATACATACGCCATCTGTGGTGTACTTTCTACAATGTTCTTTAACTGAATATTCGAATACAGCATTGCCAACTTACGATCAAATCAACTGAAAGCTTTTATTTAATAATGCCCACAGATATGTTACAGTTTGCTATTACAGCACTGTTATTTGAAAGCATTATGCAACTTTTAAATCAGCCCTTAAAATCGTTATATTTGAATTCAAGTACAATTTCGTAACACTGCCCCTCGCTTAAGCCTGTTCGTCCCGAATAGGCATAGATTCACTTCTCCCATAGGCGGCTAGTCGTTCTAGATGTACGACCTTCATTTTAGATCTCGGGCTCTTTTCTTTCTGTATTCTACACCACGTCGTTTAATTTCTTAATCACCTTGTATGGTTCATCACAATGGGTTTGTAGTTTGGGAGACAGTCATTTCTTGCGTTGTGGGTTATACAGCAGTACAAGTCGGCCTTCATTAAATCCCTCAGAATTCGCTACTCGATCGTATCTGGCTTTCATTTTGTCGCTGGTAATTTTTATTCGTCTGCGTACGAATTCGTGAAGTTCGTTAAGGTCATCTTGCTCTTGGGAAGTGTTTTCATTATTTGATAAGGGCTTAATACCGAATTCTAAATCGCCAGGCAACTTGAGTTCTGTCCCGAAGACAATTTTTGCAGGTGTTCGAGAGGTCGAGTCATGAACAGCTGACCTGTATGCCAATAGAAATTTTGGTATGTGTTCATCCCAGTCCTTCTGGTGTGCACTGACCACTTTTCTTAAATATTCGTCCAGGGTGCGATTGAATCTTTCGACCATGCCATCAGATTGAGGATGCTGGTTTTTCTTATTCCGTATAAATCGCACATTTCCTTGAATACGGCGGATTCAAAATTTCTACCCTGATCCGAGTGCAACTCCAGTGGAACACCATAGCGACACACCCAGTTGTTCACAAATACGCTTATAACCGTTTTAGCTTCCTGATTGGGTATTGCATATACCTCTGGCCATTTGCTGAAATAATCCATAACCACTAAAACGTAACGGTTTCCAGCATCACTGACAGGGAAAGGGCCTGCTACATCCATCGCAATTCGCTCGAATGGCGAACCTGAGTTATACTGCTGAAGTTGTCCACGACTTCTTCTTACTGGGCCCTTCGCTGCTATGCATTATGGACAATTGGCTACCCAATCGGCTACTGCTTGCTGACAACCCACCCAATAAAAACGTTGTTTTAGCTTCTCTACCGTCATGAAACTCTTTCATTACTTCGTTTATTTTAGAGGATGGTACAACAATTAGATTTGTCACTGTTTTACCGTCAGCACTTTCCCATATGCGGTATAAGCAGCCATTTAACAATTGTAAACTATTCCAGAAGGCCCAATATGATTTCATCAGTGGACTTTCGGCCGATATTGCATTGCGGGCTGGCCTTCTTCTTTTGCCGATATTATTTTTGATAGTATGGGGTCATTTCTCTGCTATGCAGACCAATCTGCATTAGTCGAACGTCAATGACACATTCCTTTCTCTCGGCTTTTGCGCAATGCTTGCATTCCAGGTTGCAAGGCCGTCTTGAGAGCGCGTCCGCATTGACGTGTTCCAAACCCTTCCGGTGTTCGATGCTAAAGTCATAGCTCTGAAGCCGCTCAATCCAACGAGCCAGTTGCCCTTCAGGTTGTTTAAATTGCAACAACCACCTGAAGGCAGAATGATCGGTTCTCAGTTGGAAGTGCTGACCATACAAATACTTGTGGAAATGCTTCACACACTCTAATACTGCCAGGAGTTCACGTCGCGTTACGCAGAAATTTCTCTCAGGCTTGGAAAGTATTCGGCTGTAGTAGCCTATGACCTTTTCCGTTCCGTTGATCACCTGCGAAAGCACACCGCCTATTCCGTATCCACTCGCATCGCTGTCTAGCACAAACTTCGCCCCTGGGATTAGATATGCCAAAATTGGTGCTGTACACAACAATTCCTTTAACTGAAGGAATGCCTGTTCTTGAGATTCACTCCACAGGAACGCTCACGACTTCTGCGTTAGCTCATGTAGGCTTGCGGCAACACTGGCAAAATTCGGTACAAATCGTCGGTAGTACATGCAAAGGCCTAGAAAACTGCGCAATTCGTAAAGATTTCTCGGACGAGGCCAGTCCTTTACGGCTCGTATTTGATACTCATCTGTTGATATGCCGTCTGCTGTTACGCGATGCCCTAAATACTTAACTTCTTTCTGGAACAATGCACATTTCTTTACGCTAAGTTTTAGTCCAGCCGCAGATATTCGTTTAAGGACTTCTTTAAGGTTTTTCAAGTGTTCATCGAAAGATTTTCCCATGACAATTATGTCATCGAGGTACACCAAGCATGTCTTCCAGTGAAGTCCTTGCAACACATGTTCCATTAAATGCTCGAATGTGGCTGGAGCATTGCAGAGTCCAAAGGGCATCACATTAAACTGCCATAATCCATCACTAGCACTAAACGCAGTTTTCTCTTTGTCTTTTTCTGAAATCTCTACCTGCCAATAACCACTTTGCAGGTCCAAAGTGGAGAACAATTTTGTTCCAGCTAATGTGTCCAGGGTGTCGTCAATTCTTGGTAGCGGGTAGCTGTCTTTCTTGGTAACGTCGTTCAGCTTTCTATAATCAACGCAAAATCTAGTGCTGCCGTCTTTCTTTTTAACTAACACAACAAGCGAGCTCCAAGGACTTGAAGATGGTTCGATTACTCCATCCCGCTCCATTTCGTTAACCAGCTTCTTCACCTCACTTCGTTTTGCTAGAGGAATGCTTCTGGGCGCCTGCTTTATGGGCCTCGCTTCGCAAGTATTTATTTGATGCTTTACAATTGCCGTTCTACCTTGGCTTTGACTTTTTAAGGCGAAGACCGAGGTATGTTTCTTCAGAAGCTGTTTGGCCTTATTTCTATCAGGCGGCGCTAATCCTCCTACCCATTTCCCACATATTCCGCTAGTAGCTCGTGTTGTTTGGTAGATTTATTGGCAGGTTCCGGGTTTTTCTCGCAATTGATTACTGCCTGGACAGGTTAAGCACTCTTACAGGAACTATTTTGTTGTTGCAGGGTTTTATAAGGGCTTTTGCTGTTATAAGATCAATTTTTATTTCTGCTGGTTCTACCACCCACAAACTGTTGTCCTCACAATCTCCCTCCATACAGGCCCATACTAAAGTTTCTGACTGTGGTGGTAGTCTCTGATGCTCGACGGTAACTAGCTTTCTTACTTGAGTCCTATTTTCATATCCCACGTCAAGGGGTATTTCCACATTTCGCCAAATCATAACTTTTTGTCCCATATCCAAAGTAATGCCGCGAGTAATCATGAAATCAGCACCAATGATTACTTCGTCCACAATATCGGCAACAATAAATACATGATTGACGCTAACATTGGCAATGGTTACTTTCACATAGACAGTGGCTGGCTCCCCAGTAGCTGTGCGCAGACTTACCCCACGTAATGGTTCAATTGTGTTCTTGACTAAATCGGGCTTGACGATGGACTGCGACGCTCCCGTGTCTATAGTAAAAATGTGCTTCTGACCGTTGATGTATCCACTAGCCGTAAGATTGCTATTTTTCTGCTGCATTACTGATATGGAGATTGTGGGGCCCTCAGATGTGGGAGCTAACTCTTACCCCATAGTACTAGCTCGTTTTAGTTCAAAGGTGATTCTTGTGACGATTGATGATTTGACGGGTGGTTGTTTCTTGGAGGCGAAACAGATCTGGTTCGTTTTCTCGGTGCTTTGCAGTTTCGCTGAATATGACCAGATTTACCGCAGTTATAACATTTTATTCTGACTTTGCTATGCCTCTCATTAAAAGCCTCCAAGACCTTTTTTAATTCGTCGACTATATTTCTCACATCTTCAGCAATAACTTCGATATTGCGCACCTTGCATATTTGCGGCTTTGAAATTATTTTCGCCGTTTCTTGTGCCAGTGCAAATGAGACGGTTTCAGCAAATTATGGTTTAGGTGTAGCGCAAACCGCATGTTTTATTTCAGGATCGCGAATGCCATTAACGAATGCCTCTATCTTGATATGGTCCAAAAATGTGTTGTTTTCCCCTGGATAAGTAAGCTGTAGCAAACGCTCGATTTCCAACGCAAATTCTTGTAGCGTCTCATTGGGTTTCTGCACTCTACCCCGCAATTCCATTCGGTATAATTCTTTTTTATGTTCGCCACCGTACTTACGTTGTAGCGCCTCCATTATGTCATCATAACAATTTCTGTTGCTCAACTCGATAGCTTTTTCTTCGTCTTTCCACATGTTTCTAATGGCAACCGTATCAAACTGGAACTTGAACACATTAAATGGTGTGGTGCCATCAAAACTAGGGGCCTTTATTCTACTAGAGGATTCTGGAATAATTCGTACCGGTCCATCTTGGCATTGAAGATTATTAACCTTTGTTTCTAGGTCATGCAGTTTTATATCAACACCATTTTCTAAATCTGAAACCTTTTTGTCAATAAAATCCACTCTGCTGTTAATAACCTCAGACATTTCCTGAATTTTCTCATCTGTAGCTCGAGAGGATTCTTGAAGTTTCGCTTCCATTTCAGCTAAGTGTTTGATAGTTTCTTTGACTTCAGCTTTAAGTCAGCACGAAGTTTCTCGTTGTCGGCAAAAAGTTTCTCATTGTTGACTCTAGATGTTTCTTGAACTTCTTTAATTTCAGACAGAAGTTTCTCGTTGGCTGTTTCCATATTTTCCATCATAGCCGCGAACATTGTGCTTAAATCCATGTTGCTCGTTGTTGCACGTGTAGAAACTTCCATTTCTTCCTTATACTCGAATTCGTAAGCTCCGATGTCAATATCACGCCGCTTGAATTCATCTATTAGCCTCTTCTGCAATTCTGCTTTGTTACCTGCTGTTGGTAGCTCCAACTTACTCAATTCATTCTTGAGTTGTTCAACTTTCAGTTCTTCAAACTTCATGCTTATTAATTTGCAATCCCACTTCTGACACCAATTGTTACGTTTTAACCTTTTCAAAACGTTTGGTTTATTTCCTTTAAATAAACCGGATACTTTTGATTGCAAATAAAAACCGTTAGTAGTTTGAAAATGATAACAACTCTTTATTTATTCAAATGTACAACAACAACAGAATTAATTCGCAGAAATACAGACACAATTTATAATGTACACGAATTAACTTGAAAAACACAACACACTTTAAGGCTCTCAGTTGATGTTTATTCGAAAAGCGTTTCTGATAAACTCAGTCACGACTGCAACCTCTGCCACTATTTATAACACTGCCATCTGCACTCTAGATTGTTCTTTAACTGTCAAAATTCGAATATTCTAGATCTTACTAATACATACGCCATCTGTGGTGTACTTTCTACAATGTTCTTTAACTGAATATTCGAATTCGAATACAGCATTGCCAACTTACGATCAAATCAACTGAAAGCTTTTAGTTAATAATGCCCACAGATATGTTACAGTTTGCTATTACAGCACTGTTATTTGAAAGCATTATGCAACTTTTAAATCAGCACTTAAAATCGTTATATTTGAATTCAAGTACAATTTCGCAACAATATATTCTGTAAATATATGTATACAAATACTAAAAAAAACAAGTAAGAAAATAATACCCTACACTAAGTAAAAGAGCAAAAAATTTTTTTCTTTTAAAATTTCAATAATTTATATTTTGGAGTGATTTTCGGAAGTGGGGTTATATGGGAACTATGATCAATTATGGACCGATCACCATGAAATTAGGTCGTGTGATTTATGTCTATATTAAAGTTAACTATGTTGAATTTTGTGTGTTTACCAACATTTTTAAGCGATTTATGCACGTTAAAGTGATTTTCGGAAGCGGGTCTATATGGGAGCTATGATTAATTATGGACCGATCGTAACAAAATTTGGTGACATGAATTTTGTGTATATAAAACTTATTTGGAGCGGAATTTTTGGAGATACATATATAAATTAAACATTTATGACCGATAAAGTCCAATTTCGGGAGGACATTTGTATGAGGGCTAGGTGAAATAATGGACCGATTTCAGCCAGTTTCAATAGGCTTGATCCTTGAGCCGAAAAAATAATCGATTCAGAAAGTGATTCTAAGTCGATCGGTATACTTTAAGGTGGGTGTTAGACTAATATTTTTGGGCGTTACAAACATCTGCACAAACGCATAATACCCTCCCCACTATGGTGGTGTAGGTTATAACAAGTAAGAAAGTATAATACCCTACACTAAGTAAAAGAGCAAAAACATTTTTCTTTTAAAATTTCAATAATTTATATTTTTGAGTGATTTTCGGAAGTGGGTCTTATATGGGCGCTATGACCAATTATGGACTGATCACCATGAAATTAGGTCGTGTGATTTGTGTCTATATGAAAGTTGAATATGTTGAATTTTGTGAGTATACCAAAATTTTTTGGGATTTATGCCCGTTAATGTGATTTTCGGAAGCGGGTCTATATGGGAGCTATGACTAATTATGGACCGATCGTAACAAAATTTGGTGACATGAATTTTGTATATATAGAACTTATTTGGAGCGCAATTTGTGGAGATACATTTATAAATTAAACATTTATGACCGATAAAGTCCCATTTCGGAGGGACATTTGTATGTGGGCTAGGTGAAATAATAGACCAATTTCAGCCAGTTTCAATACGCTTGGTCCTTGGGCCGAAAAAATAATATGTACCAAATTTGATCGAAATATCTTCAATATTGCGACCTGTACTCTGCGCACAAGGTTTACATGGACAGGCAGCCAGCCAGCCAACCAGACGGACGGACATCGTTTAATCGACTCAGAAAGTGATTCTAAGTCAATCGGTATACTTTAAGGTGGGTGTTAGATTAATATTTTTGGTCGTTACAAACATCTGCACAAACGCATGGTGTAGGGTATAATTAAATATAATCAGTTTAAACTATTATTTTTGTCTTTAAAATGTTGTAATATCATCTAAATACTTTCACATAGTAGCATTTTATTATTTTCTTCTATTCAAATCATCTTTAAAAAAAATTTCAAGGGTTTTTGTTTTTTCAGTCGTGGTAGCGATTCTCGTGGAATTGCTCATATGTCAAACAGAAAAAGAAATATGCATTTTAATTTAAAAAAAAGGACTTTACTTCTTTTTAAGTTTTCAAAAAAATTTCTAAGAATTTATACTTTTTAAAAAGCTAACTTTCTATAAAATATTTTAATTAACAAAATTTTAAATTTTTTATACCGAGGGGACAAGGTCCATCCATAAAACGCATATTTTTTATGTAAACTTCAACTTTAGGGCGAAATTTCTCAAATAGCATAGTCCATATCAAAATATAGTAACCCATTTTAGATACCCAAATACTTTCATAATTACTATGTAAAGGTTTCCGATAACCCCAACTTGGATGCATATTATAACCAAAAAACTTTAAAATCTAATTTTATGGTTTTGGGAATTGTGGGATTCCTGATTACAAATTTCAAAATTTGTTTTTATTTTTTCATTTGAATAGAGAAATGTATAACTGTAGCATTTCATAAAAAAATATTCATAAATAAAAGTTTAATTTCAATTTGAAAAATCTGTATCTTTGCAAAAACTCAATAAAAAGCATTTTTGACATATTTTTCAAAAAAGTATTACATGAATTTTTTAATTATCGAAAGTTACAATTATTTTTGTAAAGTAGACAAAATTTCCTATCCATTACTGTATAATATATTTTTTATTAAGCCGATAGCCATTGTTGCTAGTGCTTTTAGCTTTAAGATTTGTTGTAATTTTAATTATAATAAATATGAAAATAAATAAATAAATATTTTTTACCTGACAAATTAATAAGGGAAAACATAAGAACTCGCAATGAATTTCATTCACTTAAAATATTTTATGGGAAGTTAGCTTTTCAAAAAGAATAAATTTTAGATAACTTGAAAAGAAGTAAAGTATTTTTTTTCCAAAAAACTGGCGAAAAATCGCATTTTTAATTTAAACTGCATATAACTTTATAACTCTGTTTGACATATACATTTGTTGTTAGTCCAATCAAATAAAAATGTAGAAAATCGGAAAATACTTGGATCCGCTATTATCAAATAACTGGAGTAGGGTAGGTAAATATGTTGAAAATTTAATTTTAATATGCGAATATCTCCTATGCTATAATAAGAGACAATTGATAGCTACGATGAGGTTTGTATAGTACTCAACTAGGAGAATTTTTTTAAAATTAGACCCCAAACGAAGAAATATAATTATTTTAAAAATGTAACATACCCGAGGTGTGCTACTTTGGGCAACCCTGACTGCGCCCCTGGTGATCCCTTGAGGCCCAAGCTCAAATCTTAAACTCGACAACACTTTTGTCAAATTTCATTTAAATCGGACTAAGCGTTTAGAAGTTACAGATTTATTTCCCTCAATATTTTTTTTCTATACCACGGTCAAAATTCACTCTGCCATTTTTTGGACCACTCTAATAAACATTCTATATCGAAAAGATAAAGTTCAGTAGTACATTGGCCCATAATCATAGTCAAAAATAAAGTACATTTTAGGAGAATTAAACACGAAGGCATAAATCAAGATCAGCGAAACAGCATGCATTTTTATAATTTTTTTGGGATTCATAGCTCTCATAATTAGAACGTCTCATAAAACGTTAACAGTTTTGCCTGCTCTCTCTTAGTTTAAGAGTTATAGGAATTTAAAGTCAATACATATAATAGTACATTTCTCATATATTGAATAGTGCTTCACAATACCTTTAATATCATAATATTAATAGGCAAGTCGATTTCTTTAGACCCCTTTTACGCTCTCACTATACATTCAATTAGGGTAAAAAATATACCATTTTAAAGGGATTTCTTCACAGAAGTGCAGAAATCGGTACAGTTTTTTAGGAGTTATAAGCGTTTAAAGATGTTACTAATACATATGCAAAAACGTGTACATGTGAACCTTAAACTAAAATGTAAACAAAGCAATGCATGTTTGTCCAATTTGTTGTTGTAAATAAATAAGAGAAACAATTAAACAGTATGATTTCGCTCTGTTTTAAGTGAGAGTTGTTATATACTACGTTTATACGCACGGCTTATTCGCAAATAAAAATATTGCAATTAGAAAAAAATGCCGCAAACAATTCACGAAAACAATTCCTGATTAACGACACTATTTGCAAATAAGATATTAAGCATTGCCATATGTTTAAACGCTTTTAAGACGTTTTTTTAAATATTTCATTGCGTTTTTGAATTAATTGGATTGCAAGACGGACAAGAATTTTTGATTCTATAATTTTTACATTTAAAACAATAAAAAATGTATCATATTTTATTCAATAAAAGAGCTACCAAATAATTACATTTTACCATCCGGCATCTCATAAAACCAAGAATTTTCCGTAACTAATGTGACATATAAACAGTGAGTTAGTTAATTGCAAGTAATTTATATTTGCGAATAGGCTACGTATAAACGTAGTAATAGAAAACAAAGAAGAAGACTTTAGTAATTTAAAGTCACTTAAAAAAATATATTTTGAAGGTGTTTTTTTATTTTCTAACTCCCATATGCATAAGCAATTTTTAAATTTATCAAAGGTTTATAAAATAAAATTTCCATTCAAAATTGTTCTTATAAACCTTTGACAAATTTAAAAACTGCATATGGTGGTAAATATGTAATTGTACATAAGTAAATAGTAATTTTATAATATTTGCAGAACTATTATTGCGACGGATTTCAAACTTCATACGAATCAATTTCTTATCACTGCATGAAGTTTAATCAAAAATGGTACGGGTACAAATGGTGAGTCACCTCCCATACAAAGTGAATTGTTATTTCTAAATATTTTGTGAACTATAATTGCAAGATTTTTAAAATTTTGTTTAAATAGCTCTTTTATCATTTTGCATAGTTTCACTGAAAATTTTCGGGATTGGAATAGTGGGCGTGGCACACCCAATACAAAATAAATATTTAATTTCGAATATCTGGAGAACTATAATTGTAAAAGTGTTTAAACTTTTTACGAATTAATTTCTTATTAATGTGCGGAGTTTAGCTAAATATAGACGGAATAAGATTAGAGGGCGTAGCACCTCCTATAGAGAGTAAATATTGATTTCGATTATCTGGGGAACCAAAATGGAAGGGGTCGGAAAAGGAGGTGAGTCAACTATCATACAAATTAATAATTGCAAGGTTCTTCAAATTTTGTCTGCATAGCCCTCTTACCATGTTACATAGATTGGCTGAAAATGGTCGGGATGGCATTAGTGGTCGTGGGGCAAAGTAAATAATTAATTTTGAATATCTGGAGAATTATAATTCTAAAAGTATTTAAACTCTGTATCAATCAATTTATTACCATTCTACGGAGGTGAGCTAAAAATGAATTTATTCCTGATTCCTGTTCGAAGTTTAGCTAAGCATGATCGGCTTAGTAGGAATTACCCCTCCCTTATAAAGGAAAGTTAAAGTAAAGCTTCATATTTACATAAAAGGTTTAAAAATGGGTGGGATCAGAGCAGTGGAGGAGTAACTCCCATACCAAATTAGTTAGTTATTTTCAAATATCAAGTGAACTGTAATTGAGAGATTCTCAATATTTTATATATGTAGTTAGGTTTTATCAGAAATCCATTCATATTTTTTTTTAATTTTACTAGGGTAGGGGTAGCGAAGTGCACCGGGTTATACTAGTGATATATAATATGGTACAGTTTATTAATATTATGAACCAACAATTTTTTGAATTTATATGACAGTACTTCAGAAATTTTTGATATACAGAAAAAGTGTTTTTAGCGAAGTTGGTGTTCGATACACCCGAGTTTAAAGTTGCTTCGCCCGGCCGAAGGCGAATATACCTGTTTTGGTTGGAGCACAAGGGGTACATGAGCACTTAAACCCATTGTGCTCTAAGCAAATATTAAAATTAATTTTTCACATGGACTGATTTAGTGAATTCAGATAAGTGATCAGCTAAAATCTAGCGATTAATTCCATCACTTGTTATCAAAACACCTGTTTCAAATACCTTTGTGGATTATTTTCCAAAAAAGAAAAAGTAACATAAAATAATGGAATCGAGTATATTAATAATTGTTGATTTTTTATTATTTATTAAAAATAAGTGAATCTGAAAATAATATTGACGAATTTTCTGAATCTGATCATCTCATACAAAGATGATCTTATGAATGTGCAAGAAAACTTCACCAAACTAAATCTGAAAGCTCGAAATGTTGACCGAGTCGTGTAGTTACTACCACAACTTCCTCCAAAAAACAGCGTCAAAACAATAATATCCCAGAAATTCAAGAACCTGCTGGATCTTCTTTGCTATATACCACCAATTTACCATGAATGGTTTAAAGCACTTCCTCACGATAGAATGGAATAAATTCCGGAAAGAATCGAAAATCAAAGTGAGGATGACCCCGATGATGTCATGGAATCTGATTAAGACGACTAAAAAATGTAACAAAGAACCATAAAAGCTTTTCTTAATAAAATGTTAATAAAAAAATTGAGTCTATGTGGTTTTCTTATCAGGTAATTCAGAACTTTGAAAAAAATTAAAGCACAAGGGGTATAAGTGCGACTTTCCTCACTTCAAAGGTAATTTTTGGGTATTTGTATATGTAAAATATGGTATTTTTTATCGTGTTAGATTAAAATATATCTCAGGATCTCTATTAATTAAAAAGCAATATTCCAGATAGCATCTAATATTTTTTATTGTAAATTAACTTTATTCTCATTTTTCTCATTATTAAACATTAGTCACTTGAATCCCTTGTGCTCTAAGCCCCTCATATAAAATATTTGGGATGAAATATTTGCTAAATAATTTCGCAAAAGCAGTACTCTGTTCTTTTTGTGAAATACATCTGGCAACCTTATTTTTCCGCACGAAATAACATAATCAGCACTTCTTTCCCACGAAAATAAAACCAACAGCAAGTTATATTAATTATAAGGTAGTGTTATCAGAACAGCTGATCGTTTTTTGCTACTATGTTCATTTTTCGCCGTTGTGCAGTATAAATGTCAAACTTTGTTTACATTTTGTAAATGTCAAACTTTGTTTTGCTGTTAATTTCGTTTATGTTTTAAAAACAATAATAATACTACACGAGATTAGTTTTATTTTTAAAAACATCAAATTAAATTACAAACAGATTCAAATTTATAAACACTAAAACCTAACTACATATATAAAATATTGAGAATCTCTCAATTACAGTTCACTTGATATTTGAAAATAACTAACTAATTTGGTATGGGAGTTACTCCTCCACTGCTCTGATCCCACCCATTTTTAAACCTTTTATGTAAATATGAAGCTTTACTTTAACTTTCCTTTATAAGGGAGGGGTAATTCCTACTAAGCCGATCATGCTTAGCTAAACTTCGAACAGGAATCAGGAATAAATTCATTTTTAGCTCACCTCCGTAGAATGGTAATAAATTGATTGATACAGAGTTTAAATACTTTTAGAATTATAATTCTCCAGATATTCAAAATTAATTATTTACTTTGCCCCACGACCACTAATGCCATCCCGACCATTTTCAGCCAATCTATGTAACATGGTAAGAGGGCTATGCAGACAAAATTTGAAGAACCTTGCAATTATTAATTTGTATGATAGTTGACTCACCTCCTTTTCGGACCCCTTCCATTTTGGTTCCCCAGATAATCGAAATCAATATTTACTCTCTATAGGAGGTGCTACGCCCTCTAATCTTATTCCGTCTATATTTAGCTAAACTCCGCACATTAATAAGAAATTAATTCGTAAAAAGTTTAAACACTTTTACAATTATAGTTCTCCAGATATTCGAAATTAAATATTTATTTTGTATTGGGTGTGCCACGCCCACTATTCCAATCCCGAAAATTTTCAGTGAAACTATGCAAAATGATAAAAGAGCTATTTAAACAAAATTTTAAAAATCTTGCAATTATAGTTCACAAAATATTTAGAAATAACAATTCACTTTGTATGGGAGGTGACTAACCATTTGTACCCGTACCATTTTTGATTAAACTTCATGCAGTGATAAGAAATTGATTCGTATGAAGTTTGAAATCCGTCGCAATAATAGTTCTGCAAATATTATAAAATTACTATTTACTTATGTACAATTACATATTTACCACCATATGCAGTTTTTAAATTTGTCAAAGGTTTATAAGAACAATTTTGAATGGAAATTTTATTTTATAAACCTTTGATAAATTTAAAAATTGCTTATGCATATGGGAGTTAGAAAATAAAAAAACACCTTCAAAATATATTTTTTTAAGTGACTTTAAATTACTAAAGTCTTCTTCTTTGTTTTCTATTACTACGTTTATACGTAGCCTATTCGCAAATATAAATTATTTGCAATTAACTAACTCACTGTTTATATGTCACATTAGTTACGGAAAATTCTTGGTTTTATGAGATGCCGGATGGTAAAATGTAATTATTTGGTAGCTCTTTTATTGAATAAAATATGATACATTTTTTATTGTTTTAAATGTAAAAATTATAGAATCAAAAATTCTTGTCCGTCTTGCAATCCAATTAATTCAAAAACGCAATGAAATATTTAAAAAAACGTCTTAATAAACTAAAAGCGTTTAAACATATGGCAATGCTTAATATCTTATTTGCAAATAGTGTCGTTAATCAGGAATTGTTTTCGTGAATTGTTTGCGGCATTTTTTTCTAATTGCAATATTTTTATTTGCGAATAAGCCGTGCGTATAAACGTAGTATATAACAACTCTCACTTAAAACAGAGCGAAATCATACTGTTTAATTGTTTCTCTTATTTATTTACAACAACAAATTGGACAAACATGCATTGCTTTGTTTACATTTTAGTTTAAGGTTCACATGTACACGTTTTTGCATATGTATTAGTAACATCTTTAAACGCTTATAACTCCTAAACAAACTGTACCGATTTCAATAAAATATATATTCTGCACTTCTGTGAAGAAATCCCTTTAAAATGGTATATTTTTTACCCTAATTGAATGTATAATTAGAGCGTAAAAGGGGTCTAAAGAAATCGACTTGCCTATTAATATTATGATTTTTAGTTTAACAAAAATTCGCTTTGATTTATTTGTGAGCAAATGCAGGCACAATGTCAAACAACATATAAAAAAAAATATAACCAATTCGCTCGGTATTCTGAATTCGCCGATGACACTACCTTATAATTAATATACCTTGACCAACAGTTGAGCATATGTTGCATATAAAATTTTCGCATGAAAAAAACATTTTTCGCACACATAACAGAGTACAAAGCTTTAGACGTGGCACCCGTGGCACATACTTTAATTTTGACTATAGTTGTAAAATAACACTGTGCAGCACCAAAAAAATTACGAGTTCCGACCAATAAATTTTGATAGAGGAGACAAAAAAAAAGACACATGTATCGGCGTTTTGAAAGTTTACATCTGAATTTCATTTGAGGGGGGTTAAAGTTTCCCAACTCCGGCACATTATTATTGTTAATAGGCATAAGAAACCATGTGATCCTTACATATTATTTTAAAATTGTTTTTAAAAAGAACCGACTATGATTATGGGTTGACTATGATTATGGGTCATTTTTTTAAAATTTACCTGACTGTGGTATGTAAGATACCGTTGACATAAACAGCAGAAATGTGCATGTTGAGAGTTGATTAAAATACCAGATCTTCCACATCTAGAATGAAATAAATACGGCAATTGTATCAGTATAAAAATTAAATTAATAATCAAAATACAAATGACATAGTTTTTTTTGCAATGCTTAAAAAATAATTAAACATAAAAGTATTAAATCAGTCTAGTCCGAAAAGTCGATTTTAAATCCATAAATTATTAGAAGGTAGTTCCAATAATTTTTTTTTTTTAAATAAGGTTTTTTGAAGTTTCCTTTTATGATTCGAAAATGAATCCAAAATGAACAGCAACTCGACTCAAAAATTACTCCAAAATGAACAGCAATTCGACTTAAAAATTACTCAAAAATTATTCAAAAACGAGTGGAAATTGATCAGAAGAGGGGCTCATAAAAGACACATCTAGACGAGTCGCGGGTAGGTACCATTTTCTCCCGACAAAAGTATCAATTACGATCAGAAAATGAGCGCATATTCCAGCTTTTTAATCGCGCTAAAGTATAAAAATTACTCGAATTTGCTTAAAATTTTCAAAAAATGCTAGCTGGGATGTGTCTATGGGCCCCTTTAGTCCTTTTATCATAAAAGTAACGAGTGTAAAATTTTATCGTATTATCTGCAATATATTTACACAAATAACGAAAAATATGAGAAAATTATAATTGTTTTTTTTAGGTTGTATCATAATAGAACAATAAAAGGTAGAATCACTACAAAATATGTTCTCAATTCTACATGCCTTGAATTGTCAGACTAATATAAAATAAAAAATAAAAGTACAATTGAAAAAAAACATGAAAAATTAACTAAATTGAAAAATATTTTAAATTCAATTTAAATGTTCATTTGAATATTTAAAATGTCCTGAAAATAAAATTAAAGAATGGAGTGCAGCCTGCGGTGTTGAGCTGAAGAAACACTCACGGATTTGCATGCATCATTTCAATGACTCCGATTATATTGAACTGTATTTCAAATATAAACAAAATATTTCTCAATTTTCATTTGTTATTATTCGTATTTTTGGATTTCTGTTTTTTATTTTTCTATTATTTGACGTAACAAGGCATAGCATTTTAAACTCTCTCCCTAGTGATTCTACCTTCTAATGGTTGTATCACATTTTGGTTCATAA
Source organism: Calliphora vicina (assembly GCF_958450345.1). Lineage (NCBI taxonomy): Eukaryota > Metazoa > Arthropoda > Insecta > Diptera > Calliphoridae > Calliphora > Calliphora vicina. The sequence goes on from NC_088782.1 coordinate 88,960,389, forward strand.
CTTTGGTACTATCCCAGCTAACATTTTTTGGAAATTTTAATCATATTCGACTAATTTTTATGCGCTCATTTTCTGATCGTAATTGGTACTTTTGTCGGAAGAAAATGGTACCTACACGCGACTCTTCTTGATGCCTCTTTTATGAGACCCCTTTCTGACCAATTTCAACTCGTTTTTGAATAATTTTTGAGTAATTTTTTAGTCGAATTGCTGTTCATTTTGGAGTAATTTTTGAGTCGATTTGCTGTTCATTTTCTAATCATCTTTTAGTAGTTTTTAAGTCTTTTCTTAGTCTGTTACAATCAAAAACAATAATTCAGGAAACAATTTTTGGGAGTGTTGCCATTTTTACGCTTTTCGGGTATTTTATGTCACAGAACAGAAACTTATGGCGTTTTCTTTTCTGGCATAAATGATGCCTTCATTCTGCCTTTTACCCTTTTCTGTGTTCTTTTCTAAAACAAATGTAGTTTGGTAAGGGTATAACATGTTCTTTTCAAATAAGGTTGCCCTAAAACCCCGAAGATATGCTACACGTTTCACCCTCAATTTTATCAAAGGGTTAGAAATGCATCACTTTTTAAACAGCAAAATGTATAGTTTTACAACATTTAGAAGGTACATAAAAAAATTGCATATATGGTAATGCATTACCATGCTTTTTTATACCCTTCAGCTTCGTGAGAAGGGTATATATAAGTTTGTCATTCCGTTTGTAATTTCTACATTTTTCATTTCCGACCCTATAAAGTATATATATTCTGGATCCTTATAGATAGCGGAGTCGATTAAGCCATGTCCGTCTGTCTGTCTGTCTGTCCGTCTGTCTGTCTGTCTGTCTGTCTGTCTGTTGAAATCAGTTTTCTGAAGACCCCAGATATCTTCGGGATCCAAATCTTCAATAATTCTGTCAGACATGCTTTCGAGAATTTTGCTATTTAAAATCAGCAAAATCGGTCTACAAATGGCTGAGATATGAGGAAAAAACCAAGACAACCTCGATTTTTGACCAATTTTTTACCTATATCTGGATTACTAAGACATTAATATAGACAATATGGATATCTAATGATAGATATTTCAAAGACATTTGCAACGACGTATATAAGACCATATTAAGTTGGACCTACAATGGGTCAAAATCGGGAAAAAAAATTTTTAACCCGAATTTTTTTTTTTCAAAAAAAAAAAATTTATAAAACCAAAAAAAAATTTTTAAAATTTAAAAAAAAAATTTTAAATTTAAAAAAAAAAAAATTTAATTTAAAAAAAAAAAAATTTAAAATAAATTTTTTTCCAAAAAATGAAAAAAAACAACTAAAAAAAATTAAATTTTGTTTACCTAAAAATATTTAAAATTTTGAAGTATAATTTGGTGAAGGGTATATAAGATTCGGCACAGCCGAATATAGCACTCTTACTTGTTTCTATTGTGATCGTTAAAAATGTAAAACATTATGAGGGTATGGCTAACTTTTAATAAATGGTACAAAATATGTTGGCAACATTTTGTGTCAGAAAAGAAAACGCCATTAGTATAAAAAATTAGTGTTTATTTAAAAATTATACAAAACTATTGTAATATTTGGAAAAAAATCTGTTAAATGTTTGTTTATTTGTTTTATTTTTGATAAATAAAGGCGTGTAGGTGTAATCCGAAATTTGAATGACCAATTTTTTTTCTATCACATATTTTTATACCCTTCACCTTGGTGAGAAGGGTATATATAAGTTTGTCATTCCGTTTGTAATTTCTACATTTTTCATTTCCGACCCTATAAAGTATACATATTCTGGATCCTTATAGATAGCGGAGTCGATTAAGCCATGTCCGTCTGTCTGTCTGTCCGTCTGTCTGTCTGTTGAAATCAATTTTCTGAAGGCCCCAGATATCTCCGGGATCCAAATCTTCAACAATTATGTCAGACATACTTTCGAGAATTTTGCTATTTAAAATCAGCAAAATCCGTCCATAAATAACGGAGATATGAGCAAAAATCCGAGACAACCTCTGAAGATTTCATCAAAAAACACAATGTATTGCATGCTTTGACAAAAAAGCAACAAAACGTATGTTTTTGGATGTGAATGCTTTGCGTATTTTGTTTTTTTTTTGTGTTTTGTTTCTTTTGGCGTTGTTGTTGTTTTTTATACAACTAAACGTTTGTTTGGTTGTGTGTTGGTTTTTTTGACAAAAAAGCAACAAATCGTATGTTTGGATGGAAGCATATGCTTTGCGTATTTTGTTTTTCTTTTGTGTTTTGTTTCTTTTGGCGTTGTTGTTTTTTATACAATTAAACGAATGTTTGGATGTGTGTTGGTTTCATTGCCTTGCGTATTTTGTTTTGGTGTTTTGTTTCGTTTGGCGTTGTTGTTGTGTTCTTGATAAATTTAGGATGCTGTACGCTGAAAGTGGGCAATGTACATACATATATACTAATTATAAAAAATAATAATGCATCCACAACAAAGGTGAAGGGTATATAAGATTCGGCATAGCCGAATATAGCACTCTTACTTGTTTTCTTTATTTTTGGATTAAATTTGTGCCACTTCCATGCTATTTTTTTGATACTTTTAAAACGTCCATGCTTTTTTGGCCAAACCCTGTATCTGATTATAGAAATATGTATTTATCGATAGAACGGTTATATTTATATTAATACAAATACCAAATTTCAAACATTTTTGTGAAGAAATAAATAAGTTATGGATTTTTGGCCGGAATTGACCACCGTGCAATCTATTAAAAGACAGTTTTTCTTTCTTATTACCAAAGTATCTAAATAAGGAAGTATTGATTGGTTTTCTTTTTCTATTGTAAACTTAATGTCAGGATGGAATGCATTAAATTTCATTAAAACAATCTCTATTTCATTATCTGAAATTATACAGAATAAATCATCCACATATTTTGTCAATATCTTAGATTTAATAGTCAATTGTTCAATGCATTGGTCAAGTAATGTTTCCATAACAATATCTGCTATAATTGGAGAAGCTGGAGATCCCATTGGAGGTCATTTTTGTTGGGAATATATCTTATTGTTACATTGAAAATAACGGTTATCAATAATACAAAATTTAAGAATACGTAAAAATAGATCCTTATTCATATTTGTGTGTTCTCCTATTATGGTCCACTTTTCATCTATAATTTGTATAGCTAAGTCTACAGATATACTAGGGAACAAAGATACTACATCAAATGAAACTAATCTGTCATTATTAGAAAGTTTAAGTTTACCTATCTTATCCTTGAATTCCAATGAGTTCCTTTCATTATATTTAGAATTTATAGTAAACTTTTTAAGAATACTAGTAATATATTTACAAAGTTCATATGAAGGAGAGTTAATACAATTATAAATTGGTCTTAAAGGAACTCATTGGAATTAAAGGATAATATAGGTAAACTTATACTTTCTAATAATGAATTGGAATAATTAAGACGATAATAATTTCCCAACAAACATTACTTGTAAACTAATAAGACAATACAAAAATCAAAAACAAAATACAGGCACAGTTCCTGAACCAAAGATCTATAAATCATTAACTTATGTACCTGGTTTATCAGAAAGATTAGAAAGATCAAATATATTTGATAAAAATAATTATAAAATGGCTCATAAAATGCATAATACAGTAGGAAAATTATTTAGCAAAACAAAAGATAGAATACATAAGTTAGATATGTCGAATGTAATTTATAAAATTCCATGCAATGGAAACAATAATGAAACATGTAATAAAGTTTATATAGGTACAACAAAAAATAAACTTAAAACTAGTATAGCAGGACACAAATCAGATCAAAAATACAGAGACATTTCATCACAAAAAACAGAATTATCATCACATTGTGCTAATTTGAGTCAGTATCCTGACTTTGAAAATATATTAGTTTTAAATACAGAAAATAATTACAAACACCGTTATAATATAACGGCGTTTCTAACATATTATGTTAGAAATGGTACAAATTAAAAATGTACCAACAAATCTAAGAATTAATTTTAAGGCAGATACAGATAATGTTGCTCAAAACTACAGACACTAACCTCCACTTTCTCAATCTTTGGTTATTTTTTATCGTGACGATAAACTGACAGTTCTCATACAAAGAAATGTTAATTGGAGGTTTATCGTTACGAAAAACGATAACCAGATATTGAGAAAATGGGGGTTAGTTTATAAAAACGGAAACAGAAGTTAAATATTGTTTGAATATTTTTGTTTTAAATACTTTTTGAGTATTTTTTTGTTTGTGTAATATTTAAAAATTTTTTATTTTGACAATTTTTTTTGAAATATTTAAAAACAATTTGTTATAATTAATTTGTTAAACTGTTTTCCTGATGATGATACACAAAGTGTAGCGAAATATTGAAAATAAATAAATATAATTGTTTATAAAAAAGTGAGCTCAAGCTTAACTAAAAATAAATAAAATTAATAATAAAAAAAGGTAGAAAAATTAGACATTATCATAAAAAAATAGTTTTTATTTTAAAAAGCTTCATAAGAATACTATACGTGGTTTCATCTGTCATTCTATAACGACTTTATTTTCCGACATACATACATATGTTGCTGCCAAAAAACATACATATTTCACATTGACAAAACCGTTTGCAAATACTTGTAACAAATCTGCAAGTATTTTCCTTTTGATCCTTCAGAAATAAAATGATCTATTTCATTTGCAAGATGCAAATCTACATTATAATTTGGTTACGTTTTTGTTATTTGGGGCTTTTACATTTATTAATAATAATATAATTTGTTCGGGCTCCTCATCTGAGATAAATCAATTTCGTTTGAAGATGATTTTAATTGAGTTTACTTACGAACATTGATTGATTTTCCAAAGAAAACCAAAAATGCCCCTTTTTATTTACTATATTGTAGCAGGCGTTGAGCTTAACAACTTTGCTGAACATCACTTTGCGATATTCGGGCATGTAAAATGTCAAAATACATGAAAAAGGCACACTAACATTGCAATTTCCCATATTTAGTAAAGAAAACAATTTCCTTATTTAATTAAGAAAAAAAATTCCGAGGTATGAAATTAAAAAATCCCGGGCTTCGGGATTCCTTATTTGGCATCTCTAGTTGCATGTCAGCGAGCGGTAAGAGGAAGCGGTGAAGTCATATTCATTTTCATCAAGCATTTACAAAACAAGCATATTGAACCATAGAGAAAACACATAGAGCGGAAACTTTCCTGTCAAAGACCTAACTCAATTGTCAAACACCTAAGTGGTGAGAATGTATTAGTAAAAAAAACTATGCGAAAACAAAAACGACACTCGTATGTGTAACTTTTTGAGTAATTTTTTTGTTTGAGTTTTTTTTCGAGTTTCCGCTCTATGTTCTCTATGTATTGAACATTTTAAAATATACAAAAGTGGTCCTTTTAGCATCAAAATGAAATGGCTCAAGGTGTTGCAGAGATTAAGTCCATAATTACCGGAATTAACTGTCAAGAATATAAGTAGCAGAGTTTTGGATACAATTTACAATTTTTACGCCCAAAATTCCAAAACATATTTTGAAACCAAAACTAATAATTTATCGACTATGCCAGATTTTTTTGATTTCACTGATGATGGTTTTAGTTTTAATGATCTGACTGTGCAGATAGACTTGCCAGCTTTTGAAATTTCCAAAACGAGACACCACTAAATGATTAGAGAAAAATTCAAACAAATTAGTTTATAATTCTTAGAGCCAGTTTTTGACTTCGTATTTAAATATGAATTATATTTAAGTTCTATTTAAATGCGAAAATGAGTTTCTCAGTGCTTTTTTAAATGATACTTAAATGGCCGACGTTGGTCATTTAAATTCTATTTAAGTTTCATAAACTACCATATGTTTTTGACAGCTGACTTTTGTTGTTTGGTTTTTTTCACTCTATTGTAGTAAAAAAAAAAACAAACAACAGCGTCTTGCTAAAAAAGCGTCTTGCAAAAACTACAATTCCGATGCGGGGCAATTGGAGCTTCTTTTGTGCATTTTCCTACCAATAATTTTATTGTTTAATAAACTTTTATTTCTTATTGGGCAAAATGTATCAATTTTTGTTTTGGTTGAACAGCTGTTTTAAGCAAAACTATCGATAAATTTTTGATATTTAGTAGTGCTACCATACTTTTATCTTATTTAAATAAGACAAATTATGTAGCACTGAAAAACTCAAACTGTATTTAAATACAACTTAATTTTAAGTTAAAATTAACTAAATACGTATTTAAATATCAAGTCAAAAACTGGGCATTAGCCTACTAGTGGAAAAGCATGTCCATGACAGGCAAATCATCAAAGTCGATAAATCCAAACAGGTTTTAATAAATAAAAAATTGTAAAAAATTTGTTAATGTTTTTTAAGGAAGAACAATTTTATTTGCAAACAAATAAGCCTAATTAACAGAATCATATATAACAAAAAGCAATAACTAAAATTGACTTAAATTTCCTTTAGTTGCTTCGATTTAAACCAAATATGAATAATTTTCATAAGTTAACAAAAAATAATCTAAAAATTTCTTTATAGACAATATTCTTTGAGACTACTGTGGAACTGCCCTTAAGAAGCATACCCTGCTTCCCATCTACATAGGCTTGCCAGACGTACTGTTTTCAGCAGTACGCGTACATTTTTTTAGTTTTTGTACTTTTAACTGCATAACCCCTAAAGAAGTACGCAAATGTACTTCTTTTTAGTATCTGTACTATTTATTGTACTTTTTTTTTCTAACTTTTTTGTACTTTCACCATAATTTTGTAGAGGTAAACATGTCACTTAAACGACAAATTTGAACAACAGCAGGATGAAAATTGGGATTTTCTATGGGTTTTTGCCGAACGTTTAGTGGCAGTTGCAATAATCAGCAAGAGATTTGTCTTTTTAAAAAACGCTCAGCAGAGTTTTTATTGAATATAAGTACTTATATAAAAGGTCGTTTCAATTTAGAAAATGATAAGTTTGAAAAACTTTAAATTTTCCATATTAATTGAAACATTTCTTTTCATGAATTTGTGGAAATAATTACACTATTTTCAATCAAAAATATTGATTTAGATCAACTTTTTGACGAATTTACATATATCATTAAAAACAATTGCTGAAAACATTGAAAAAGAAAAATCTGCAGAAGAAAAATGGAAAGAATTCTTAAATAGTGGATCATTTCCTAATTTTGAAAAGATTTGTTGATTCGCCTTTTCAATTCCTCATTCTAATGCATTTTTGGAGGAAGGAACGAAATAAACTTTTAATAGAAAATTTGGAAAGCGAGTTAATAATAAAAAAAACAATCTTTGAATACAGTTGTACTGAGTTTTTCAATTTATTAAAAACCGAAAAAGGAAAAAATGAAATTGTACAACAAATACAAAAAATTGAAAAATATTTATAATTTATTTAAATGTATCAGTAAATTTTAAAGTCAATAATTTTCAAAAATTAAAAGTGTATATATGTATGTATGTACTTATATCAAAGTATACCATTAAAATTATACTTTTTAAATTAATTTTGAAGTATTAAACAATGAAAATTTGTTTTTGAGTTTTTATTCAGTTAAATTAAGAAACCAATAATACTATCATAATATACATTGTTTTTAGTCTAGTCTGAAATATATATAAATTCAATAGATTTAAAATCACAAAAACTGATTTAAATTAAATTTTAAGTTAATTTTTTTATATTAAATAGAAATATGTAATTATGATCTCTTTTTTTATGTTCTTCATTGTTACAGTTGTGAACTATTTTTTGTTAGTTTTTTTTTATTGAATTAAATAAATTTTGAAAATAAACAATTGTACTTCTTTTTACTCAATTGTACTGCCTTTTTAACTTCGATGTACGTTTTTTTGACAATTTCAAATCTGGCAAGCCTACATCTACATCATGTAGGAATCTTCCTCTAGAAATTGCAACATACATTTGGCCATGGCTAAAACTGATTTAGACAGATACATAGATCCCCAACTTTTCCAACGTCTAATCTTGTGCTTTATTTATTGTTATGGAAAATGCAGGCCCTTCAATAAATCAAAAAATCCCAATTTTGGGATTTTTGGAAAGTTTTTTGGGAATTGTGGGATTGTCATTAACAATTCACAAATATCTTTTTCACTTTTGGATTTGGGTCGAAAGTTTCTAATAAGTGTAAAATTTCATTAAAAACTATTCATAAACAAAATATAATTTTTTTAATTCTTAAAAATTTTGTACATTTTTGAAAAGAGGACATAATTTCCTACACGTTGATATATAATATGTACATCTTTTTTTCCGAAAAAACGACTTTTTGTAACGTCCAAAAATATTAGTCTAACACCCACCTTAAAGTATACCGATCGACTTAGAATCACTTTCTGAGTCGAATTGTCCGATTTTAATAAAATTTCCCGTGGCTTAGAGGAGGTGTTGATAAGTTTAGGTTTTGAATTTGGGCTTATAACACCAAGAGGAGGCCGAGCCAGAATGGCCCAAAGTGGGCCACCTCGGGTATATCAAAAATTAAAAATGATGCCAAATTTTTGTTTGCGATCCGATTTGAAAGATTTTCCTAGCTCCAAGTTATACCTTATCAGAAAGCTACATTCTCATGCAATCCAAATATAAAAAAATGTAGCTTTATAGCTCTTTAGGGGCCTTTAGAATTGCGATTTATATGAAGTCGTTAAAAACTGGGGTAATTTTGGGACATTTTTCCAAAACTGTCAGATATACCCGCATATATATCGGGTACTAATTACGCTAGCTACTTAAGTTATATCTTACAAGAAAGCTACATTCCCTTGGTCTGGTTTTTTGCTAATAATGTAGACAATTATTCTTAAATATTGAATATCCATACTAAATTTCTAACTGTTTTAAAAGAGATGTACTTATTTACTATTCCCATTTTTATCATATTCTTTCTGGAATATTATTACTCTGCTGAATTACTTTACTTTTATACATAAGTATAACGGTAGTAACATTCAATCAGTAATAAATGAATTGTTAAAGCCGACGTACCGGTGATCGTAGCGAAAAATCGAGTTTTAATTTAATGATTTTTAACATGGTGCCAAAACCCGAATAAAATATTACTATTAAAAAGTGAATCAAATTATAAAATTATCCGAAACATTAATTAAAATAAAATGGAAGCAGTATATCGTGCTACGTGCCGTACGATTATTACGGATTATTTAAAAACGTTCAAAGATATAGGTTCTCAAGAAGTAAGCGATCCAAGCGGCGTGGAGTCTCGATCGTCATTTATCTTCAGAGATTACGTAATGCTCACGCCAACTTAAGAAAAGCAGATGATGATATGAAGACTCTAATAAAATCCGATGATTTAGCGAAAGAATGTGAATCGGTTATTGAATATGACGACAGAGCCATTACCATAATAGCGCAACTTGAACATATTATGCGAATAAATTTTAAACAATCTAGCGAAACATCAATAAGCGGTGTAGAAGAGCGTAATGTAACAATGGTCCACCAGGAAGACAATGTTTGTAACGGAGTAAAACTGAAACCATTCCAACTAAAAAAGTTTGACGGCAATTTTTAAAACTGGCTGCCCTTTTGGGAACTATTCAAGAGAGCTGTTCATGAAAATAAACACTTGTCAGTAGCAGCAAAATTCAATTTTCTTAGCGAGTCATTAACAGGAAGAGCAGAGGCAACCATTGCAGGTTTTACGCCCACTGCAATTGAAAATCTAAAAGGTAATGGTCAAGAGGGGGAGCAGTTAAGTTTTAAAAGCGAACTGGAAGCAATGGAAATGGCTCAATTATCAGAAAGTGATAAACGAGTGTTTGAAAAAAGAGAGTCAAAACCAAAAAATCATACTGCAGCTACTCTACATGTGAACACCGATAGAAGTCAGTATTGTGTGTTCTGCAAAAGAAATAATCACTCGACAGCTACATGTAAAAGTAGTTTAAGCATCGACGAGAAAAAATTAATATTAAGAAAAGATGATGTTACAGATGTACCAACAAAAATCATAACTCCAAGTTTTGCAGAACTACAAACATAAAGTGTAGGGAGTGTAGCGGCAAACATGTAACATCAATGTGTGAGCGTGAACAAAGAGAAAATAAGCGAAGTGATATACCACTGAAAGCCCCAATGGAACCAGCAGCGCAGCAGCCACAACACTAAATGAGAGCGAAGAGAAGGAGGAGGGGATATTTCTACAAACAGCAAAGGCAATAATAAGTAACGTTGACGACTATGATCAGGTGTTTTCTAGAATAATAATGGATAATGGCAGTCAGCGCACATATATTACTGAAAAATTAAAGAACAAATTAAAATTAAAAACAAACGGGGTAATTAAACTAAATATCGTGGCTTTCGGGAATAAAGAAAATAAAAAAGAAAGAGAATATGAAATAGTGAAAATAGCGTTGCGAAGTCAATATGATGAAAACATAATAACAATAAGCGCAATTGTAGTGCCGTCGATTTGTGTCGATAATCTTCCGTGGCCAAATACATTAAATAACTTGTCTGATCATATAAAATTAGAACTAGCGGATAATTCAATTATTAATAAAAAAGCAGTAAGCGGTATAAATTTACTTATTGGTCAAGACAATTATTGGAAATTTAATACAAACAACAGCGAGAAAATTAGTGATACTTTAATGGCTGTAAAAACATTTTTTGGTTGGACAATTCAAGGTTATACAAGCTAATAAGAAATAATATGTGTTAAACGTCACCGAAAACGAAAAACAAAAATTTAAAAGAGAAGAATTGGACATAACAAAGTTTTGGAATTTAGAATCGATCGGTATAACACAAAAAACGTCTCAGGATGACGATTTATATGAGAAAACTATACGCGGAATAAAATTCATAAACGGTCGTTATGTTGTAAATTTGCCGTGAAAAAATATTGATGAACATTTGAATGACAATAAAAACGTAGCTGAAAAACGATTATACAATTTAACAAATAAATTAGTAAAAAGTAATGAAAAGCTGACAGAATATGACAATGAAATACGAGATTTAATTAACAGCGGTATAGCAGAAAATGTAGTCGAAAATAAACATAATACACCAATTTATTATATGCCACACAAACCAGTATATCGGGAGGATAAAACTACTTCTAAATTACGTATTATTTTCGATGCATCATCCAGCGAAATGGGATTTACATCTTTAAATGACCACCTAAGCCCAGTTGATAATTTGGTTGCAGATTTGTTAACTATGCTCTTGAGATTTCGGTCTAATAAAATAGCAATAATTGCAGATATAGAAAAAGCTTTCTTGCAAATATTTATAGCTGAAAGGGATCGTGACTCTCATCGATTTTTGTGGTATGAAACTCCACCACAAATAAACAAAAAGTTACCCAATATAGTTGAATTCCGCGAATTCAACCTCGATGTCTTTCATTGTCAAGCAAATCAACAAAAGAGCTTCACATTTTTGCAGATGCTAGCCCAAAAGCTTTTGGTGCAGTAGCATATGTTCGACACACAGCAGAAAATGGAGAGGTAAGAACAAATTTAATATGTTCGAAAAATAGAGTAAGTCCAATAAAGCAAGATAATAAAGAAGTTACTCTACCCAAATTGGAATTGACGGCAGCGTTGGTAGCAGCGAGACTGAAAGAATTTTTGCTCAAAGCTTTAGATTTCAAAATACATTCTACTACTCTGTGGACAGATTCGTCCATAACGTTGAGTTGGATAAATGGTCAAGGCAAACAATGTAAACCATATGTTAAAGCCAGAGTGAGTGAAATAAATAATTTAACAAATATTTACGACTGGAGACATCGGGACGGTAAAAGTAACCCTGCAGACTTACTCACAAGAGGAATTAAAGCTAAAGAATTAAATAAATCAGATTTGTTGAAGTTTGGACCCCCATGGTTGTTAGAGAGTGAATCCTATTAGCCCGAAAAAATTATTATTGAAAATTCAACAAATTTATTAGCCACAGAACTAAAGACAAACGTTGAAACATTTACTCCTGTTGTGGAAATTGAACGATTTAGTAAATTAGCTAGACTTTTAAGATCTACAGCATACATATTTCGATTTATACAACGAATTAAAAGCGCATCAAAAACAAATAAAATTTCTAACGGACAGAACTATATTGAAGAACTTACAGCCGCCGAATTGCAAGAAGCTGTAAATTATTTAATAAAAGCTGAACAAAAACGGCACTACAGCAAAGAAATTAAAGCGTTGGAAAACAATAAAAAATTAGCAGCTGATTCTAAGTTGTCATCCTTAAATCCCAGTATTTTGAATGGTGTACTCAGAGCAAATTGCAGACTTCCCAAGGGAGAATTTTGCAGCGACATACGAAATCCCATAATTCTGCCAAAGAACTCTCATTTATGTCAACTTATAGTACTAGATGCTCATCGCAAAACTCATCGCAGTGGAATTTCTACAGTATTAGCGCATATCCGTAATAAGTATTGGATAATACAGGCACGACAACTAATCAAGCGATTTATTCAACGCTGTGTTGTGTGTTTACGCTTTTATGGAAAAAGCGCCATGGAACCTTGGACAGTATTGCCAGCAAAAAGAGTAGCTACCAGTCGTCCATTCGAAACCACAGGTGTTGACTTTGCTGGGCCACTCTATATGACATATGAAGATAGTGAACGGAAAGTATATATTATGATATTCACAGACGCAGCTATTAGAACAGTTCATTTAGAATTGGTCGGTGATATGACTACAAAAAGTTGTATAAACGCTTTACGTAAATTTGTGGCAAGAAAAGGCGTACCGGCAACAATTATCTCAGATAATGCAAAAACATTTAAGCGAGCTGATTTAGAGCTTAGAAAACTAGAGGAGAACGAGCGGCTTGGTGGGGCGGATTTTGGGAACGTCTTGTCAGAAGCGTTAAGAATTGTTTAAAAGCGTCTATTGGAAAATCAAAGTTATCCACCGATGACCTGAATGCCAGACCAATTACTTATGTTACCAGCGATCATAACGATTTGGAGCCTTTGTCTCCATCAAATTTCTTAACTAATTGTAAATGCATCTTATCTTCAACAGATATTAAACACGATGGGTCAGCAATAGCAAAATCATGGTATTTACGACAGTCGCTGATAAAAAATTATATGAAGCGTTGGCGTACCGAATATTTGTGTCAGCTTAGATCCATACACCACAACAAAACAGACTTATCCAAGAGTATAAAAGTGGGGGACGTCGTTCTGCTGCATGAGGATAATAAACCCAGGTTATTATGGCGATTAGCTCTGGTTCAACAAACGTACCAAGGTAGAGATGGCCGAGTTCGAGCGTGTGATGTGCGACTTCAGAACCAACAAAGATTGAAAAGACCTATCCAGCTTCTGTACCCCTTAGAGATATCAGCTGCCGGGGCGAGGATGTAGAAAATTATTCTTAAATATTGAATATCCATACTAAATTTCTAACTGTTTTAAAAGAAATGTACTCATTTACTATTCCCTTTTTTATCATATTCTTTCTGGAATATTATTACTCTGCTGAATTACTTTTGTACATAAGTATAACGGTAGTAACATTCTTAGTTTAAGTTCATATATTATGTTTTTTGAAATCAATCAGTAATAAATGAATTGTTAAAGCCGACGTACCGGTGATCGTAGCGAAAAATCGAGTTTTAATTTAAAGATTTTTAACAAATAACGGATCCAATTCTTTCCCGATTTTCTTGAAATATAATTTGAATTAACAAGACATGTATTAATAATAGTATGAAAGAATTGTTTAAAAACATCTACTGAGTCAAAAGTTATGTGCATTCAAACTTAAATGAACGCCATTTTTTTCGAAAAAAATTAATTTTAATTTTAAATTATACAGAAAATAAGAAAAAAATAAATAGTGTATTTATATTTTTCTAAAAGACAACATTTCGTGAAATATTATAAAAGCTAAATATCAAAATTCGTATTATTACGTGGTCCAGAGCCTTCCGAAGTAGACCTATTTTTTATATAAATTTCAACTTTAGACAACATTTTCTCAAATCGCATAGCTGCTTCCAAAAAATTAAGCCCTGTTTTGTATGTCCCAATATGTTCTTCAATAATGTGCAAAGGGATTTCAGCTATAAAATTCCAATTTTGGGATTTTTGGAAAGTTTTTTGTGAATTGTGGGATTGTCACTAACAATTCACAAATATCTTTTCACTTTTGGATTTGGATCGAAAGTTTCTATATAAGTGTAAAATTTCATTAAAAACGATTCATAAACAAAACTTTTATTGCATTTTAAAAATTAAAATTTTCCAAAAAAATCAGCTATAATATTTTATTTCCATATTTTTGAAAATAGTCTTCTATAATTTTTTTAAAAATCGGGCAATTCGTTTAGAAGTTACAGATTTATTTCCATATTTTTCAGATCCCCCACTGTGCGATGTCTGTCCGTCCGTCCGTCTGGTTGGCTGGCTGGCTGTCCATGTAAACCTTGTGCGCAGAGTACAGGTCGCAATTTTGAAGATATTTCGATCAAATTTGGTACATATTATTTTTTCGGCCCAAGGACTAAGCCTATTGAAACTGGCTGAAATTGGTCTATTATTTCACCTAGCCCACGTACAAATGTCCCTCCGAAATGGGACTTTATCGGTCATAAATGTTTAATTTATAAATGTATCTCCACTAATTGCGCTCCAAATTTTGTTACGATCGGTCCATAACACTGTGCAACAAGAAAATCTTTCCCGAATGAGACCAACGGGAAATGAAAGTAGATAATTAGTATACCAAAACCCCCAAAGGGTTTTTAAAAGTTAGCTCGTGTTTTAAAGTTATTCGCCTTTAAAGTTCAGCTTTTTTGAGTAAAAATGTTTCATATATATTTTATGAATAATCTATTGAAGTAAGTCAATATTTATATAAAGTAATTTTAGTTGAATGTTCTAGTCCTAATATACTTAAAATTCATTAATTTTAACAATTTTTGCAGATTTATTTTTTTATTTTTATAGTTTTTGGTACTTAGATACGCAATTACCAATTTTTGGAGAATTGCTGAATATTGCTGTAAAAGTATTGAGTAGTGGGTATCGTGTATCGAGTATTTGTCATATTGTTTGAGTACTCAATACTCAAAAGTAGTTACTCAATACTTTTAGACTTGTATTTTTACAATTTAATTTATTTAAATTTAACGGTTGTGGTGCAAAAATTCATCTCTACTATAAATACAACTCAAATCAATATTAGAAATGCAACTCTTAGCGTAAACAATTTTCAAATCAGAATAAAATATTATTAAAATAACTGGAATAATAGTTAAAAAATTCAAAATATTTATTGAAATAATCTTGTAAACCTAAAATGTTTCTAAAAAGGAGTGATGTCTGCTAATACATTACCGAAAAGCATAAAAATATATCGTTCTTAAATTTAAAAAAAAATCCCTTAAAAGTATCGAATAGTATTGAGTACCCAAACGAAAAGTGTTGTGTAGTATTGAGTAATCATGAATGGAAGTGTAGGGAATTAAGAAAACATGCGAATGCCAACGTCAAGATCCCCTGGTACCTCAAGACAAAGTTTTATTACCACCATTACATATAAAACTCGGTATAGTAAAAAAATTTCTGAAAACTGTGGTTAAGAGGGATGAAGTTTACACTACTTTAGCAAAAATTTCCGCACGACTCACTGAAAGTAAATTAAAAGAAGGTAAAACATTTAAAATAAGTATATTTTTCTTGATTAAAATATATATTTTTTATAACTTTTCTTCCTTTAGGTGTTGTGAATGGTCCAGACATTCGGAAGCTGGTCAAAAATCAGGAATTTGATAATATTTTAAATAAAAACGAATTGATTGCTTGGCAATCAATCAAAGATGTTATTCGCGGGTTGTTGGGTAAAAATAGGTCTGACAGCTATCAGAGATCTGTTAACGCAATGATGAATGCTATTTCTAAAATAGGCGTTAATATGTCGCTCAAAATTCATTACCTACATCATCATCTAGACTACTTCGGTCAGCAACTAGCGACCGAATCAGATGAACAAGGTGAACAATACCACCAAATTGCAATGCCATTTGAAATGAGGTAATTTTTAATATACATATATTTTTTTCCCAATTCATTTTAACACAAATTTTGCAGATATCGAGGAAAAAAGTCTCCCGATGCTGTATTAGCGGAAATTTGTTGGTGGAGCAAGAACTTGCATTACGATGATGAATATAGACCCGCTTCCGAAAATCACTTTAACGTGCATAAATCGCTTAAAAATGTTGGTATACTCACAAAATTCGACATAGTAAACTTTCATATAGAAATAAATCACACGACCTAATTTCATGGTGATCGGTCCATAATTGGTCATAGCCCCCATATAAGGCCCACTTCCGAAAATCACTCAAAAATATAAATTATTGAAGTTTTAAAAGAAAAATGTTTTTGCTATTTTACTTAATGTTTTTACTTTCTTACTTGTTTTTTTAAAGTTTGAATGCACATAACTTTTGATTCAGTAGAGGTTTTTAAACAATTCTAAGAAAATTGACTTGATTTTTAAAATTATAAAAAAAATAATTATAAAAAATTATTTATAATAATTATAAAAAAAAGAGTTGCATTTTTTTGCTCGCACAATTTTAACAGTTTTTACTAAAAATTTTATAATTATCCCTACGTAAAAAAATATTGGTCAAAATATCATACAATAATTGCCTATGATCAATAAGAATATAAAAACAGCAGATGTGGACAATTGGAAACCTTTTTGAGCAAAATCAGTGCTGTTGAAAATCAAATTGCATGGCGTTGCATTTTTTATGCTCGCTACTGTATATATATAATTTCTTAGTATGTCCGGATGTTACTATGTATGTCCTATTCTCTTTCCGCAACTCTCTGAAGCCATCTGATGACATAGGAAACTGAATACTTAAAGTACTTTCTTGTCGTCAAAAGTGTGTATTTTATTTTTGACAGATTGCAGATTGCAGGAAGCCTGTGTAAAATCTACTCATAAAACTTTAACAAAACAAAAACGTAAATAAAATACTAATAGTTAATATTAATAGGAACAAAATTAATGAATGTATGTTTATTAGCTTGTTTGTGACTTTTAGCTGAATATACTACTGGACCGATGTTCTTGAAATTTGTTCTGTTCTATATCTGGAAGGACAAATAGGTTATTTTGAAATTTCAAGTGGGCGTCGCACTTTCCATACAAAGTAAATAGTTATTATGGAATATCTGGTGAACTATAACTGTGAAAGCCGTAAAACTTCGCAGAATTTACTTCGGTATCATTGTGCGCGAAATTTCGTATGTTAGAAAAACCAAATTTTACAGGAATCCGTCATCAATACCAAATTTTAAATTCGATACCGATTTAGTAAATTAAAGTTCACATATTGTTTTGCCTTAATATTTTTTAAGGTTTAAAAAATATAAAATTTAAATAAACTTATTAAATTGTTTTTAAAAATGGAGGACTTAGTCTTTTATTAACCGAAAAAAATATGTTAAATTCATATTTTAATTTTATTTTAGTTTTTTCAGTTTAAATTCAATAAATTATTAATTAAAAAAAACAATTAATAAAATTATTATTATTAAAAAAAAGATTTATATACAAAACGTAAGTATAAAGATTTAGAAAAGGGGATAAAAAAAATAATTTTAATTATATAAAAAAAACATTTGTGGAGAAACTTCATCGAAACTTAGTGATTTCATCGATATACTCAACCCCAAGATTCTCAATTACAGAAAGTCAATATAATAGATTTTTTAAATCACTAGGCCCCCGTTTCCTGGCTGCTGGCGATTATAATGCTAAGCACACATTCTGGGGATCACGACTGATTACTCCTAAAGGTCGTGTTTTGTTCGACTCAATTTCTAAAATGGGTTTGCATGTGCTTTCGAGCGTCCAACCTACTTACTGGCCTACTGACCCACGAAAAATATCGGATGTTATTGATTTTAGCGTGATGAAAAATGTCCCTAGAGAAATGATTCAAATTGAATCCTCGCTGGAACTATCTTTAGATCACTCACCCACTATTATTACTTTATTGAGCCCCCTAGAAATTGTATCCCCGACTGGTAATTTAGCGATGGCAGGCACAAGAATAAATTGGCTCAAATATAAAAAATACCTCAGTACACATTGCTCGGAAAACATACCGCTAAGAACACCAGAAAACATCGATCACTCTCTTATCAATTTCGATAAAAATCTCAAACTGGCTGCTCAACATGCTACCCAAACCCCCCGACAATTCAGATATAATAGAATTAATTCTGCAGATGTCGAACGGCTCTTAAATGAAAAAAGAAGATTTCGAAGAGAGTGGCAATTGCACAGATCCCCCCAACTAAAATCGAAGCTTAAAGATTGTATAAAAAGACTTAAAAAGCTCTTGGAATTTCGAAAAATGGAATCATTGAATAAATATTTAGAAAGCCTGGACGCAACCCCGCAATCGGATTACTCATTATGGCGAGCAACAAAAAATCTTAAAAGACCCGTTATATGTAAGTCCCCCTTGCGAAATTCAAGTGGTAGTTTGGCAAGAAATGATACTGAAAAAGGGAATCTGTTTGTTAATCATTTAAAAAAAGTATTTACACCGAACACATCAAACGAAGCAATTGAGTTGCCACCTGTTGCACCCTATTTTGGAGCAGCCGTACCCCTACGTTTTGAGATTCGAGAGATCGAAAATGCTATTGCTGATTTAAATCCCAAGAAAGCGCCTGGTATGGATAAGATCAGCAACAAGATGCTTATGGAGCTACCCCGGATAGCAATAAAAATAATTCTTTTTGCTATATTACGACTTGAATATTATCCTCCAGAATGGAAGGTTTCACTGGTTACCATGATACCCAAGCCGGGAAAAGATCACACAAAAGTAGAATCGTACAGACCCATCAGCCTATTGTCTAATATATCAAAGCTATTTGAGAAGATACTTATGAACAAGTTGTACCCGATGTTAACTGAAAACAATTGTATTCCGAATCATCAATTTGGATTTAGAAGAAAACACAGTACTATCGAACAAACCCATAGACTTGTAAATATGGTGAGAAAAGCGTTTGAAGAAAAGAAATACTGTTCTGCACTCTTCATCGACATCTCTCAAGCGTTTGATAAGGTATGGCATGCTGGATTAATATACAAATTGAGTCAAAATTTACCGGCAAACACACATAAGCTGTTGGAAAGCTATTTAACTGGTCGAACATTTAAGGGGAAACTTTTTAAGTACTGCACAACCCATTGAAGCTGGAGTCCCCCAAGGCAGTATCCTGGGACCTTTTTTATATTTGATATATTCGTCTGATATGCCAACTAACAATCGCACTCATACATCAACATTTGCTGATGATACTGCTATTCTAAGCATTCATGAAAACCCTCAAGAAGCGTCTCGTTACTTACAAAACCACATATTTGAATTAGAACAAGTAAGAGTACTATATTCGGCCGTGCCGAATCTTAAATACCCTCCACCTAAATATGATGGTATAAAAGCTGAAATAATATAATAATTGTTAGAAAGACTAGTTTACGCAGAAGATATTTTATTTCAAATGTACAAAAAATTGTATCTAATTCAGCAATTTATAACTGAAATTCCTATTAGAACGTTTGACACAGTTAATTATTGTGTTTTAATTGAGAAATTGTCGTCTAAATTTAATTTTTCTAAATCTTCGTGTACATTATTATTTTCTTACATAGGTAACCGTAAACAGTTTGTTGGAACTGGGTTAAACGATCTACAATATCTGAGTGTCAAAGTGGCGCACAGTGGTATGAGAAAAAAAAACAAATCTGTAACTTCTAAACCCTTAGTCCGATTTTAATGAAATTTCACATGCGCAAAGGGGAAGTGTTGTCGAGTTTAAGTCTGGACCTCAACATTTTTCCCTTTTAACCTCAAGTGAAGAAACAGAGTATAAAAAAGGGTATACAAATATATTTAGACAAATTTCAAAATATTTGGTTGTGGGACTTATGCGGGAGCTATGACCTATTATGATTCGATTGTCATAAAATATTTTTACGTGATTTTTATGTATTTATATGAGAGCTGTGGCCAATTATGGACCAATATTCACAAAATTCAGTATTATGATTTTTGAATACAAATTACTGATCTGTGTACTATTTTGGTTTAATATATGGATGCTATGACCTATTATAGTCCTAAGTATTTAAGGGCTATTTTTGTAGAATTTCATATAAACAACGCTATTAACAAGAGTGGATCATATGTGGGATCTATGCCGAATTATGCACCAATATTTAAAAAATCTTGTAGTACGATTCTTGGATACAAATTACTCATCGGTGTAAAATTTTGGTTGATTGTAGATTTTTATGGATATTTGTGCAGGGTAATGTGTTTTCCTGAAGAAGTTCTTATATGGAGGTTATGACCAATTATGGGCCTATCATCATAAAATTTGGTACATCGATTTTTGTATATATTGAATAAATTTGTTTTGAATTTCAACCTGATAACTATATTTGTAAGACATGTATGAGGATATTAGTGATTTTCGGGAGTGGACCTTATATGGGAGCTATGGTTAAATATGGACCGATATTCACAAAATCCAGAAGTATGATTACTGGATTCAAATTACTGGATCTGTGCGTAATTTCATTTTGATATCGATATGTTTATAATACTTTTTAAGGTTAATATCTTTTTTCGGAAATGGGCCTTATAGGGGAGCTATGACCAATTATCGGCCAATCTGTATAAAATTTAGTACAGTGATATCTATATATATGAGTATAATTTTTGTCGAATTTTAGCATGATAAAGATATTTATAAGAGATATATGAGTACTTAACTGATTTTCGGAAGTGGACCTTATATGGGAGCTATGGTCAAATATGGACCGATATTCACAAAATCCAGTAGTATGATTTCTAAATATAAATTACGGATCTGTGTGAAATTTTGTTTTGATATTGATATTTTTTAGATATTTATGTAGGTTATTGTGTTTTTCGGAAGTGGTCCTTATATGGGAGCTATAACCAATTATCGGCCGATCTTCATATAATTAGGTACAGCGATTTTGATATATATGGGGATTATTCATGTCGAATTTCAACTTGATAGCGATATTTATAAGACATTTATGCTTATTTAAGAGATTTTCGGAAGTGTACTTTATATGGGGGCTATGGTCAAATATGGGCCGATCCACGAACAATTTTGTAATATAATTTCTTTTACCACGAGACTTATTTTTGCTGAATTTTATGTGGATATTCCTATTCTGTAGGCATTTATAGACCATAGAACCATATTTCGGGAAAAAATTTGTATGGGGGCTAGGAGAAATCATGGACCGATTCTTATAATTTTCACCAGAGTTACTCCGTTTATCATAAAAGTAACGAGTGCAAAATTTTATGATATTAGCTGCAATATATTTACAAAAAATGTCCAAAAATATGTGAAAATGATTAATTTTTTTTTGAGGTTGTCCCACATTTTCATTCATAACTTTGGTTCCACTGTACCGATTTCGCTGATTTTCAATACCAAACTGCTTAGGACAATAATAAACATTTTTCTTGTAACTCTACTAAGTTTGTTTGCGTATTTTGGACGTGAGCGTGTTTTACACAGACGGACAGACGGACAGACGGACAGACAGACGGACATGGCTCAATCGACTTAGAATTTCATAAGGATCAATAATATATATACTTTGTTGGGTCTCAGATGAATATTTCTCAATGTTACACACGGAATGACAAACTTATATATACCCTCATTCACCACTTATGGTGGTGGAAGGTATAAAAATGGTTAAAACAATGGAAAATTAAAGTCAACGAGCAAAAATGTACACAGATTACATTTACATTGCGTAGAGAATCATGCCCCCCTATTCATATCAATAACCAAACAATAATTCAACAATCGGAAGTGAAATACCTCGGAATACATCTTGATCGTCGCCTTACATGGAAAAGTCATATAGATGCAAAGTTGACTCAAATGAAATTGAAATCAATTCAAATTAATTGGCTTATTGGCAGAAACTCCACGCTTAGTTTAGATTGTAAACTTCTACTTTATAACATGATCATAAAACCGATATGGTGTTATGGCATACAGTTATGGGGCACGGCCTCATCGTCAAATGTAGAAAAGATCAAAAGACGCCAAAACAAGTTTCTAAGAATGATCACAGTTGCCCCCTGGTATATAAAAAACGCGAATATACACAAAGATCTAAACGTGTCCATTGTAAAAACTGAAATCTCGAAAAACGTACAAAAATATTTAAAAAAACTTGAAGTTCACCCAAACCCGCTGGCCCGCAACATATTAGATAACCGTGGCCACACTCGATTAAGAAGGAGGGACACAGCAGACCTAATCTAGAAGGAAGAATGCCAATTTAACCAAAACAACCATGAACACAAAATTTTTTCGTCCGGCACTGGCTGGACTAATTAAATAATAATATTAGATATAAGATTTGAACCACTTATTGTTAGTTCATTAAATAATGAAGATACAATAAATAAATGATGAAAAAAAAAATTGTGGAGAAAACCATCAAAGACCAAAAAAACTTCACGCTCCATCATTCCCATTGAAGGACTGTAGCACAGTGGGGATCTGAAAATAAAGTGGAAATAAATCTGTATCTTCTAAACGAATAGCCCGATTTTAATAAAATTAAATCGACAATGCCCCAAAGTGGGGCACCTCGGGTATATCAAAAATTAAAAATTATGCCAAATTTTTGTTTGCGATCCGATTTGAAAGATTTTTATATATATGGAATGTAGTAGACGAGATCTACAAAAAATCTACATTGCTTATCTCTTATATATATATTATCTCTTATAGTTTACGAATAAATCGCATTTGAAAAGCAAAATTTTATTTTTTTACCTACCTTGGTCTGCTGTTTTGCTAATAACGGATGCAATTCTTTCCCGACTTTCTTGAAGTATCTTTGAATTAACAACAAATTTATTAATAATCTTCAGAAAGAATTGTTAAAACATATCTACTGAGTCAAAAGTTATGTGCATTCAAACTTTAAAAAAATAAAAAATAGTTTTTTCGCCATTTTTTTCGAAAAAAGTACCTACATTAATTTTAAATTATACAGAAAATTTAAAATCTACTGAGAAAATTATATTTTTTATGTAAATTTCAAATTTAGACAACATGTTCTCTAATCGCATAGCTGCTTTCAAAGTACTAAAGCCGATTTTGTATGTCCCAATCTGTTCTTCAATATTATGCAAAGGGATTTCATAGCCCCGAGCTTGGTGCCTACAATAGATCCAAAAATCTAAAAAATCACAAATATCTTTTTCACTTTTGGATCGAAAGTTGCTATATAAGAGTAAAAGTTCATTAAAAACGATTTATAAACAAAACTTTTATGGCATTTTAAAAATTAAAATTTTCCAAAAAAATCAGCTGCCATTTTTTATTTCCATATTTTTGAAAAAAAAGTCTTCTATATTTTTTTTAATTCTTGAAAATGTTTAAATAATTTCCTACACTTTGATATATAATATGTATATCTTTTCTTTTCCACTAGTCAATTTATGGATTCAAAATCAACAACAAACAGAAAATTATAAAATCTTGCCGTTTTGTAATATATTTTTTTGCACTGCCTTGCCGACTGCTGCATAACCAAATACCGGAGAACACTACAAGATGAAGCTAATTACCAGGGCAACCAAAAATATGCTCTAAAAAAGTGTTTTATGCACTTAAAAATAAAAAATATGCTCTTAAAATATAAAAATATGCACTTAAAAATAGTTGGTTATTGTTTCATTTTAAAGTTGTACTAATAAAATATATAAAAAGTAAAACAAATATTGAGCTCATAAATTAAAATTGGTTATTATAGCATTAAATTTCGATTTTGGTGACTTGAACATTACACAAAAATAGTTTGGTTCAATTAAGTTTTCAAATTTTCAAACTAAATCTTTGTTTTAGATTTCCGTAGTGTTTCTTAGATAATTTTAATCAATTGATTCGTCTCATCTTTTAAAATGACTAATACTTCAAACTTTTTTTAATAATTAGTAGCATAATATTCTTCATTCTCAATCCATGTGCCCCAATGTTTACAGGATCAGTAGGGAGAGGATGTTCCGTATAAATTTCTCGAAACGTTTCTATTCTACAAAAAGCTTTAAAACCCACTTTTTTAACATTTAAATTATGTTTCAAAAACTCTATGGAGAGCGTGTAATTGTTTATTAAAAAAATTGCAATGTATTTTGGATCATTCATCATGTATGTATAGTTTAACAATTAAATAAATTCGTCTTCCAAAATTTAAATAGAAATATCAAAAAGTCTTACAATAGTGGAGTGTTTTGTTCTATTTAAGACTGCGGCAAATAAAAAATCAAAATACCATCACATTTCCTATGGTTCTTCCTTTCTCATCCATTTTCTTTCTTTCTCATCAAAATCATGTATATTAGAGTGGGTCAATTTGTATGGAGCCAAAAAAATTCAACAAGCGGTTATCCAAATCGTAATCTACGATGAATTCTAAGAATTATTGCCGAAGAAACCATGGGTCTAAAATCAAAACCGAGCCCATTTTCGCATTTTAAACGCGAAAATTTTCCTTTTGTAGTTTATATTTTTGTTTAAATATACTAACATTTTATTAATGTGCTGTTTTTCTATAGCGAATGAGCGTTTTGAGTGGACGTTTTACATGTATTTTGTTTTTGTTACAATAACAAAACACATGTTAAATTTCCACTCAAAGTACTCGTTCGCTATAGGAAAACAGCACATAAGCCTTTTAAGAAACATGACTATGTTTGGGATTGTTCGAAAAGAAAGAATGGCAAAAACGATGTATCTTTGCAAATGGTGGAGATTATTAATAAACTACACCCAAGGATGGTTACAAAATCTCATATTGTGGTTGTGCGGGAACCTAAAACCGATATTTTGGGTCACAGTGGGGGAAATGATAAATAAAAAAAGGTGCAAATAAACTTGTAAGTTCTAAACCAATAATCAGATTTTAATAAAATTTCTCATGACTATAGAGGAGGTGTTACTGAGCTTAAGTTTTAAATTCTGACTTTCAACATTAAGGTGGGTCGGAGCCTCAAGGCCCCACATTGGGGTGTCTCGGGTATATTAAAAATTAAAAGTGATGCCAAATGTTTGTACTCTATCCGATTTGAAAGATTGATACATATGTAGAATCTACAAGAAGAGAGCTACAAAAAATATACATTATTTTATCTTTTATAGTTTACGAGATATTCACCATTGAAAATTTAAATTTTATGTTTTTTACTTACCTTGGTCTGTATTTTTGCAAATTACGATTTTTTCAAATATATATTCTTTAATTAACAATAAGTTTATTAGTATTATAAGGAAAGAATTATTTCCAAATCGATGCCAAGTCAAAAGTTATGTGCACTTAAATTTAAAAAAAATTAAAAAATTGTATTTTTGCGATTTTTTTTCGAAAAAAAAGTACCTACATTAGTCTTTAGTTATACAGAAAATAAAAACAAAATGTGTTTATATTTTTCTCAACGGTAAGATTTTGGGAAATACTATAGAAGAAAAATAATTTCAATATTTGTATAAGTGCGTGGTCAAGAGCCTTCCGAAGTAGACCTATTTTTTATCTAAATTTTAAATATATGCCAAATTTTCTCTAATCGCATAGCTGCTTTCAAAAAATTAAAACCTCTTTTATAAGCCCCAATATGTTCTTAAATATTTTGCAAATGCAATTTATAGCCCGGATGTCGGTACCGTCAACAGAGTCAGAAATCTAAAAAATACCATTTTTGGGATTTTTTAAACGTTTTTTTTGGGAATTGTTGGATTGTCAATAACATTCACAAATTTCTTTATCACTTTTGCATTTTGATCAAAATTTTTTACATAAGCGTAAAATTTCACTTCCTTTGGCGACTACTGCATTACCAAACATCGGAGAACACTACAATAGCTATTTCTTGCGTTTTATGTATTTTAAAGCCATTAATGAGACTAGTGGAAAAGATAAGTTATACATATTGGCCAATAATCATAGTCAAACACTAAAGTCGGTTCTTTTTAAAAACAACATTAAAATAAAAACCAGCTTTTAATTATTTTGCAACTATAGTCAAAATTAAAGTGTGTTTTAAATTGAACCGACTTTAACTGGGTGCCACCTCAAATGCAGAAAATGTTTTCATACAATATACAATAATATACTGACAAAAACCAAAAAGGTAAACAATAAAAGTAACCGGGACAACTAAAGAAAAAAAGCTTTTTGTGGTGGAAAAATGGAAAAGATAAGATTAATATCATATTTAGAATATTTTGGTACTAATTTTATTGATAACTGTTCAATAATTGCAAAATCTCTGCCAATTTCTTGTAACTTAATTTTTTTACTTTTTGCCGAACTTTTTTACATGGCGAAGAACAGCTGATGCTGTTGTTAAATGAGTTAATAACAGCTTCAGCTTGTTTTATATTTACAGTCGACTTTAACGTCAAAAATATACTTTAACTTGTCTATGGTAGTCCTAAAGTCCACTCTTAAGTAAAGACGACTTTATTTCTATTAAAATATACTTTATTTCTGACTATGATTATGGGCCATAATATATTAACGTATAAGAAATTGTGTATTCTTTTCAAAAATGTATAAAATTTATAAGAATTAAAAAATTTATAGAAGACTTTTTGCCGAAATATGGGAATAAACAAATTATGAGAATCCCAAAAATGGCATTTTTTATATTTTTGACTCTCAAAATATTTAAGAACATATTGAGGCATATAAAAGTGGTTTTCATTTTTTGAAAGCAGCTATGCGATTAGAGAAAATTTGGCATGAATTTTAAATTTAAATAAAAAATAGATCTACTTCGGAAGGCTCTTGACCACGTACTTATACAAGTATTGAAATTATTTTTCTTCTATAGTACTTCCCAAAATCTTACCGTTGTTTTTATTTTCTGTATAACTAAATATTAATGTAAGTACTTTTTTTCGAAAAAAAATTGGGAAAAAAATACTTTTTCAAATTGTTTTAATTTAAGTGCACATAACTTTTGACTTGGTATCGATTTTGAAATAATTTTTTCTTATAATACTAATAAATTAGTTGTTAATTAAAAAATATATATTTGAAAAAAAATCGGGAGAGATTTGGATCCGCTATTTGCAAAAATACAGACCAAGGTAGGTAAAAAACATAAAATTTTAAATTTCAATGGTTAATATCTCGTAAACTATAAAAGATAAAATATAGTTATATTAATACTTATATATAGCTCTCATTCTACATATGATTCTACATATGTATCAATCTTTCAAATCGGATAGAGTACAAAAATTTGGCATCACTTTTAAGTTTTAATATGCCCGAGACAATTTGGGGCCTTGAGGCTCCGCCCCACCTTAATGTTGAAAGTCAGAATTTAAAGCTTAAGCTAAGTAACAACTCCTCTATAGTTGTGAGAAATTTTATTAAAATCGGTTTGGAACTTACAAATTTATTTGCCATTCCGTTTGTAATTTCTACATTTTTCATTTCCGACCCTATAAAGTATACAACCTCGATTTTTGACCTATTTTTGATCTACAGTGGTGGCCAGGAGTTTAAGACAAAATTTTTTTTCTAAATTCCATCTAATTGTCAATTATTTTTTCAAATATTTCCACAAATATGTATGCATGAGTACTGTTTTAACACACAAGTGTTAAAACAGTACACAAGTGTTAAAACAGTGTTCATACATATTCACCACGAACACATAAAATTTTTCTACAACTTGACCAAAAAAATTTTTTGTTAAATAAACATATTTTCTAAAATTTATATCATTAAGGCTACTCATTTAAACGCTTAAGTTTCCCATTTGTGCAAATGGGCAAATTTGCGCGACATGTTTCATGAACCCACCTTTTCAATTTTGTGCAAGTTTATACAGAAAATTTATATTTGTCAAATAAAAATACATAAATTCAACAAAAGCTTTAATAATTTTTTTTCAAATTGTATAAATTTTAATTTTAAAATGTTGAATGAAAGTTAAATCTTTGGAACAAACGGTGGTATACATAGTTTGGAGGACTTTGTTTATGTTCTAACTGTTGGTTAATGTTTTCATACACAATGTCATTTAATACAATCATTCTGTTCCAAAGTTACACAATTTTCACATGCACAAAATTTTTATATTTTATTTGATTTTTATTTCTTATAAATAAAAGTAAACAAAAGCAGCTGATTCATCAAATGCACAATAAATTCAAGTTTGCGAGTCTAAATTGTCGCGCAAACTTATCGGAGTTGTGCAAACGAATTTCCATACATTTTTTGACATTTCATTTGCGAGAGTGTAAAATTGCACAGATTGCACAGTTTGCGAGGCTTTTAAGCGTTTACATGAGGACCCTTATTATATTTTTATTATTATAAAATATTCGGACCAAATTTCGTATTTTTAGTTCCATTAGTTTCGGTCATATCATGTTATTAACAGCGGATGTTCGCTGAGGTGGGTCAACGTATTTCCACATATCTTTGTCCATATATGTTTTACCGATTTTTCCAAACATTTTTCAGAAACCAGAAACATTAATAATAAATTTCATACCCTTAGATGTCCTTTTATTTTGGCTCTATCGCACTTAAAATTCAGTTGATGAAAAAAATTCAATTATTTGTCTTAAATTGGTGGCCACCACTGTATATCTGGATTACTAAGTCATTAATATAGACAATATGGATATCTAATGATAGATATTTCAAAATCTATTGCAACGATGTCGATAAGGCTATAGTAAATTGGACCTACAATGGGTCAAAATCGGGAAAAATATTTTTTAACCCGAATTTTTTTTTCATCAAAAAATTTTTTTGTCATACTTTTTTTTCCAAAAAAAATTTTAAAAAAATTTGGAAAAAACTTTTTAAAAAAAATAAAAAACAATTTCCAAAAAAAAAAAATTTAAAAAAAATTAAAAAAAAAATTTTGTTTACCTAAAAATATTTAAAAAAATTTATTTTAAAGTATAATGTGGTGAAGGGTATATAAGATTCGGCACAGCCGAATATAGCTCTCTTACTTGTTTAGTTTTCATTTCCCAAAAAATCGGTTTTAGGTTCTCGCACAACCACAATATGAGATTTTGTAACCATCCTCGGGTGAAGTTAATTGTTAGTCTTCTCCATTTGCAAAGATTCATCTGTTTTGCCTTTCTTTCCTTTTAAAAAAGCCCAACCATAGTCAAGTTTCTTAAAAGGCTCAATAAAATGTTAGCATATTTAAACAAACATATAAAATACGAAAGGAAAATTTTCGAGTTAAAAATGGGAAGCTCCATTTTGAATTTAGACCCATGGTTTCTTCGGCAAAACATCTTAGAATTCATCATAGATTACGATTTTGATAACCGCTTTGTCGAGAAAAAAATTTACCCACTCTAATGTATATGGTTTTTTTTAATGATTTCTTAATATCTTCATTACAATTTTTGTAAATCTATCAAAATGCTTTGAACGCGAGTTTTTCGATTGATATTAATATTCTGAACATCTGTTGAATAGTTTAATTTTATATTAGAGGTTAACTGTTAAGACCCGGTCCACACTGTGGAACATTTGCTGCAAAACATTTTTAAATTCTCGTTTGAAACTGCATTCGTGTCCACACAGTTAAGTTTTTGCTTTTCAGTTTTTGTCATTTCTGTACAGAACGAATACGAACGAATAAATGTGGATGACATACTCAACAAAACTTCATGTACGTGAAACAGAGTACCCTTTTCCATTCCAATTTTCCCTTTCATCATCAAACTCAAATGTTTTGCAGCAAATGTTTCACAGTATGGATGTGGACTAATGCCCAAACATAACTGCCTCAAGCAACCTTACGTATTTTTTTATTATTAGGTTAATTTTAATATTTGTGTTTGTATATTTTTTATTTAAATTAAATAAGCACCAAAGCCCCAAAAATTCAAGCACTTGAACATTTTGTTAGAATTTGACCTGAATGCAAACGTAATTATATTTTAAACAAAAAAAAAACATATAGTTTGAATTTATGTTACCTTTTTACTGAAGAATGCTGTTTAATACAACTGTAATTCAATTGCTTGACTATAATTCAAGGCTTGAATTACACTTGCCTTGAACTGGAGTTCCAGTAACAATGCTTATTGGGTTAATTCAAATACATACTTATATGGATAAATATATGGCTAAAGCAATGTTTTTTGTAGATCTCGTCTAGTAGATTCCATATATATAAAAAATCTTTCAAATCGGATCGCAAACAAAAGTTTGGCCTCATTTTGAATTTTTGATATACCCGAGGTGCCCCACTTTGGGACATTCTGGCTCGGCACCCCTAGGTTGTTTAAGCCCAAATTCAAAACTTAAACTTATCAACTCCTCCTCTATAGCCATGGGATATTTTATTAAAATCGGCCTATTCGTTTAGAAGACACAGATTTATTTCCACTTTTTTTTCAGATCCCCCACTGTGCGTAGGTCTTCATGGTAGTGGTGCTAATTTAGTGATTGGGCGTTTATATGCGCCGTTTTTGGTTTTCACCTCCGCCATTCTGACCTTGCCGTCTTAGCCACTCTTGGTGCGAGAGATTGTCCTCGTGGACTACCACTAGTTTGTTCTATTTGCAGATTCGGTTCTTCTTTGCCTTTGTCCTGCAACCCCAGAACGTAGTCTTTGGACCAGGCTCGCCAAAACCTCTGCTTGAGTGCACATAGCATCCGCCATCGCTTCAAGCACCACAGACTGTTGTCGTTGAAGTCTCCGACGGATCCTGGCGGCAGCAAACGCAGACCCTCTCCTATTAGTAGATGCGCTGGTGTTAAGGCATCTTCGTCGTTCGGGTCTGGAGACAGCGGTGCTATTGGCCTGCTGTTGATCACCGCTTCTACCCCTACGAGCATTGTTATCATCTCTTCCTGAGTGAGCAGTGCATTGCCCACGGCTCGTAGAAGTAGGTGCTTCGCCTGCTTCCCATAGTCCTCCGAAGTGAGGTGCCCTGGGTGGAACGAAGCTGAAGTCTACCCTGTACGAAGCTGCATACGACACGACGTCCCTTTTGCTCTTCTCGAACGCTTCTATCAATTCCTTGAGGATTCTGCTGGCTCCGAAGAAGTTGGTGGCGTTGTCGCAGTACACCTTGCGGGGAAGAACTCTCCTGGCAATGAACCTTTTGAAAGAAAGAATAAAGCAATCAGCAACGATATATTCACGGGACCACAAAAGTCTACGCCAACTATCAAAAATGGACGTAGACCTCTCACCCGATCGGTGGGAAAATTTCCCATTATTTGGGTCATTAGCTTTGGTTTTTAGCGGTAACAGTGAATACATTTACTCACAATTCTGCCTCGCTCTTCTTTAGCATTTATAAGCCAAATATTTTCCCTCGAAAGAGATATCAACGCTCCTTTCAAGATGCAGATTACGTAAATATCGAGTCACAAAAATAGTTTTCTTTGGTAATAAAAGTGGGAATTTAGTATTGTAAGATAACGGTGCATTTAGTAACCTCCCACCTACCCTTAATAGTGAAAAGTTTCGCTTATTCTCTGTAAAATTATGTATAAATGGTGTAAGCCTTTGAATATGCGATGGCAACACCAGCGATTCTGCAATTTTTGAATCTCCTCAGAAAAACTTTCTTTCTGCACAATTTCCATAAGTTTATAAAATGCTCAATTCATTTCCTTAGCTGTAAAAGTTTTTGATTTGGAAATTTCACATTTCTTACAAAAATCTACGAATCTAAGCACATAGCACATAATTCTGAAAATCTTTTTATATGAAGAATGCTCTTCGATTAACATCAAAAAGACATTTTCAATATTCAAGAATTCTCTACTGCACTGAGAACATTAGTTTTTCTTTTTTCTCAGCAAACCAAATCGAATTTTTAATATCATCTACATCACATCCTCTTGATACAATGTCAGCTGGGTTTTGCCTAGTAGGCACATGACGCCATGAAACGTTGTCTGACCATTCTTGAATCTGTCCAGAATGTTACACTCTCGATTTCAAAGCTTATCATTTTCTCAATTCGAGTCCACAACTTTGACAATAAGTGGGCTGCACACAACTCAACTCTCGAAAGAGACTTTGTGGGACTTGAGTGGGGCCACTTTTGATTTCGCTGTTAGCAAAGTTACAAAAGACTTTATTTGAGTTACAACTTCTTATATATAGGCAGCACCCATAAGCCCGAATTGAGGCATATGCAAACCCATTAATTTGGATTGATGCTGAAGAAGTGGTGTGGACGAATCTTGGGATTTCAATAGAATCAATTTTCAACAAATTATCCTTAAAATTTTCCCATGCAGTATAAGTCGCATATGTATTGATTCATCCCAGTCGAGTTTCTGAATCCAAAGTTCTTGAAGAAGCATTTTGGATTTTGTTATTATTGGGCATAAAAGTCCGAGTGGATCAAACAACCTAGAAGAAACTCACAAAATTTTTCTTTTTGCTGGTTTTAGATTTTTAAAATTATCTTCCAAATGAAACTTGAATGAATCATTCTTCAGAACCCAATGTATGCCCAAAGCTTTAGCTGAATCGGCATCTGTATGTAATAATTTTTCTTTGGAATCAGAAACATTAAATTGCCCCGATGCACAGTGGGGGATCTGAAAAAAAGTGGAAATAAATCTGTAACTTCTAAACGACTAGCCCGATTTTAATCAAATTTCCCATGACCATAGAGTAAGTTTTAGTTTTGAATTTGGACTACACGAAGTTTGGTAGTCGTACTTTGAGGTCTTAAAACGCATTGATACGGTATAAAATAGTGATGAAATGTCGGTATTTAACATTAGATATATGTCCTAAATCAACATACTCTTTCATAAAATCGTGATACATTTCTCTCATATTGTGGTCATTAGAATGTTTGCGCACGAGCGCTAAATATCGCCGTTTGGCAGTATCAAAAGATGACCCTAAAATATTAGTATCCAATTTGAAAGGAAGTGAGACTTCAAAACGTCCTCACTTCCTTTCAAATTGGATATCGCTATTCGTGTTCGATTGATAGTAATTTGAAAATGTGTGAAAATAGATTTTTGAATCCAAACTTTTTTTTTAAAAAAAGTGCCTTCGATTTTTTGCATATAAAATTTTTAAAAACTATAATTTTGTAATAAAAATGATTTAGAATGCTTAGAAACATATTAGGGAATAAAAAATAAAAAATATTTAAAAAAAATCATTAAGGGCTTCAGGACAAGCTTCCAGGACTAAAAATTTAATTTGGTATAACGGATAAACCAGGACACCTAGGACCTTAATATTAATATCAGTCAATATTGATATCAATACCAACCATATGATATACTTAAAACATCTATTAACACCTCCAGTTAAAACTTGTAGCGAAAGGGTTAGGCACGAATTCATTTTTATTTTTAGAGTTTTTGGGCTTTGAGCCCGAAGATTCATCAGTAGAATTGTGCTGGTACCTTTTGTTTGACATGGCCTCGCAGTCAGACCAAAGTAGGAAATCAAGCTGTTCTTCCCACTTGGATTTAGTGACTGGATCAACTTTCGACATCACTAGATGAATTAAAATCTCATTCTCATCTTTTTATCATCGCCAATTGACAATAAAGAATCACAAATGGCGGAAACCGTGTCAATTATGTTTCTCAAAGTTGGAGCTGAAGGGTTACTAATCTCAGGGAGATCGAATAATTTTGAAATATTTTTCAGAAAAATTAGACAGTTATTATCATAAATTTTCTTCAAGCTCGCTAATGCCTTGGATTAATTTTCTTCAGTTACTTGAAATGCTTTCACCCCATCGAACATTTGTGGGAGTATCTGGACCGGCAAATAAGAAAAACGGAAATTATAAGCAATAATTCTATCAAATCGGTGATAATGGAGGAATGGCAAAATATTTCCCCCGAAGTAACTAAAAATCTTGTGGAATCGATGCCCAGAAGACTGTAAGATGTTATAAAATCAAATGGCAATCAAACAAAATCCTAATTCTTTTTTAAATAACATTGTTATTTTAAAACAGAGGTAATGTACAATTACTTTTGACGCTATAAATATGAACATTTTTTTTGTTTTTGTTGTATAATTTTTGTTGTTGTTAGAATTTCGTTATTCTTTTATAATAAAATGAGAATAAATAAAATATATTAAATAAAAAATATATAAAATGTTTAATCAAATTATAAAATATATTAGTAAAATAAAGTTGTAAATATAATGCATTAAGGTGTACAGTTTCTTTTGACGCTGACAGTAAATCTTCAAGCTCGTATCTGTCGTCATTTGTCGGATCTAAAATATCCAATTCCGACTGTATTTTGTTGTTTTTTCCACCAGCCATATCGAAATCAAAATATTCTAATAAATTTAAAAACAGAAAAAATTTCACAAAAACAAATTTATTTTCCTCCAAATATATAATGGATAAATACTCTCAAAAAAGAAATCGATTAAAATTTAATTTGACAAAAAAAAAATAATTTTCCTTATCGTTAAACTTTAATAAATGTGATCACTAATTCAAAATAAATATTTTATCTCGCCAGCAAATTCGTAAAAATTATTAAATTTATCAAGTACTTGTTTATTTCTATTTGTTCTGCTTCAGTTCTACACCATTTCCAATTGTATTTCAGAAGTTTCTAATTGTATTTCAGAAATTTCCAATTGAATTTCAGAAATTTCTAATTATATTTCAGAAAATTCCAATTCAATTTCAGAAATTTCCATTTATATTTCAGAAATTTCCATTTATATTTCAGAAATTTCCAATTATATTTCAGAAATTTCTAATTATATTTCAGAATTTTCTAATTATATTTCAGAATATTCCAATTATATTTCAGAACTTTCTAATTGTATTTCAGAATTTTCTAATTGTATTTCAGAATTTTCCAATTGTATTTCAGAAATTTCCATTTGTATTTCAGAATTTTTAATTTATATTTAAAATGTTTCTAATTGTATTTCAGAATTTTCCAATTGTATTTCAGAATTTTCTATTTGTATTTCAGAAATATCCATTGGTGTTGCTATTAGAATTTTCTGAAATACAAATGGATATTTCTGAAATACAATTGGAAAATTCTGAAATACAATTGGAAACATTTTAAGTATAAAATAAAAATTCTGAAATACAAATGGAAATTTCTGAAATACAATTGGAAAATTCTGAAATACAATTGGAAATTTCTGAAATACAATTAGAAATTTCTGAAATATAAATGGAAAATTCTGAAATATAAATAGAAAATTCTGAAATATAATTAGAAATTTCTGAAATATAATTGGAAATTTCTGAAATATAAATGGAAATTTCTGAAATATAAATGGAAATTTCTGAAATTGAATTGGAATTTTCTGAAATATAATTAGAAATTTCTGAAATTCAATTGGAAATTTCTGAAATACAATTAGAAACTTCTGAAATACAATTGGAAATGGTGTAGTTCAGTTCGGACGTGTTTATTTTTACTCCGAGTTAACTCGTTATTTTTAATGTATCTATCGGAAAATAAATATAAATATCACCTGTTTATTATTTACGCGAAAGGACGCTTTTATTTTAATAATATTATTAAATAAAAAAATCAAAACAACAACTAAAAGACAAATAAGTAAGAAAAAAATTCTTTATATTTTTTTCTTTTTTTGAACCTTTTTTGTGCATTGACTATTAAATAAAGATCAAGAGTGTTAACGAAAGTAATTACAAATACTCTTAAATGAGTCTCTTCAACGAAAACAGTGAGCGAAGGTTAAGACGAAAAAAATATAAACAAAACAAACAGAAGAATAGATGACAACTTGTTTTTAACCGCCAAACCTGTTAACCGCGCTCGTTCTTGTTCCCCCGCATTGACAACAACTAATGATTGTCAAAAAAAAGAAAATTCAATTCAATCAGAAAATAAAAATATTTTATCTATGCCTGAAAGTTGCTAGCTATATCAGCTTCAGATACGAAATCCACCACACTAACTACAAATAAAATTAACCCATTAAGCGGCGCAATACCCAAGATTAGTCAACCATTAAATAATGATAATAAATCCCAAATACAGGTTGGAATGGACCGGTATATTACAGTACTAAAACAGGCACGAAGTCCCAAGTCCTCGAAAGCGGCACCCTTGGCCAAATTATATAAGGATAGTGAACCTGATAGACTAAACAATGAAAATCGTTTTTCTATTCTGGAATGTGAAACTAATGAACCAGTAAATAAAATACACTCTACAAAACCACCCCCCATTTACTTGAGAGAAAATAATTCGAATCCACTGGTTCAGAGCCTGATCTCATTAATAGGAGAGAACTCTTTTTACGTAATCCCAATCAAGAAAGGCACGATTCATGAAACTAAAATACAGGTCAATAGTGAAAACGATTATAGAAAGGTTGTAACATATTTTGAAACTCAAAAGAAAAGTTTTTACACTTATCAGCTGAAAGGAAGCAAGGGTCTACAAGTTGTAATAAAGGGTATTGACTGTAATGTTGAACCACTCGAAATAAAGCAAAGCATAGAAGATAAAGGCTATAAGACAAAAAATGTGATAAATATTAGAAATCGCGAAAAAAATACCCCAACCACTCTTCCGTGTTGAACTTGAACCCGGTGACATAAACCTGAAAAAAAAATGAAACACATCCCATATATAACCTGAAGTACTTATTGCATCGTAAAATTACGGTAGAAGAACCACACAAACGATTTGGCCCCGTCCAATGTATGAATTGCCAATGGACACACCAAGGCATATTGCAAATTGCCACCAGTATGTGTCATTTGCGGGGAGTTGCATAACACATCCCAATGTAACACATCTAAAGATGATCCTAAAATAAAAAAATGCAGCAATTGCGGAGGTAACCACACAGCAAACTACAGGGGTTGTCCTGTCTACTCAATTGTTAAAAAATCACAAAGCCAGAAACCAAAGATTTTCCCCGCTCAGCCATTAAATAACATCAATTTGAACTACCCCCCGTTGCAACAGACATATGACAACAAAGTAACATATGCAAATGTACTTAGAAACAACCAAACTCAGCCGCAAGTCCGTCAACTCCAAAACGAAAATATGAACCCAGAGGTAAGAGAGCAAACGCCAATTTTCAATTTTACCCGACTAGAATCTACAATAGAAACTCTTGTGCAATCGGTAAATAACTTTACAAACTCAATGAGTAACATGATGCAAGAAATGCTTAAGATGCAATCAATGTTATTGCAGGCTGTGCTTAACAGAGCATGAACTGCCTAAGAATATGTTTTTGGAATGCAAACGGCATACGCCAACACAAAAACGAACTCGAATATTTTTTAAGAAACCAACAAATTGATGTAATGCTGGTTTCTGAAACTCATTTGACGTCCAGAAGTTCCTTTCGAATAAATGGATATGTAATATATGACGAATAAAACACTACTTAATGTGTGATTTTTGCGAAGATTATCTTCAAGCTACTACAATCTGTCTTGAAGATTTTCATCGAAACTTAGTGATTTCATCGATATACTCACCCCCAAGATTCTCAATTACAGAAAGTCAATATAATAGATTTTTTAAATCACTAGGCCCCCGTTTCCTGGCTGCTGGCGATTATAATGCTAAGCACACATTCTGGGGATCACGACCCCTAAAGGTCGTGTTTTGTTCGACTCAATTTCTAAAATGGGTTTGCATGTGCTTTCGAGCGGCCAACCTACTTACTGGCCTACTGACCCACGAAAAATACCGGATGTTATTGATTTTAGCGTGATGAAAAATATCCCTAGAGAAATGATTCAAATTGAATACTCGCTGGAACTATTTTCAGATCACTCACCCACTATTATTACTTTATTGAGCCCCCTAGAAATTGTATCCCCGACTGGTAATTTATCGATGGCAGGCACAAGAATAAATTGGCTCAAATATAAAAAATACCTCAGTACACATTGCTCGGAAAACATACCGCTAAGAACACCAGAAAACATCGATCACTCTCTTATCAATTTCGATAAAAATCTCAAACTGGCTGCTCAACATGCTACCCAAACCCCCCGACAATTCAGATTTAATAGAATTAATTCTGCAGATGTCGAACGGCTCTTAAATGAAAAAAGAAGATTTCGAAGAGAGTGGCAATTGCACAGATCCCCCCAACTAAAAGCTTAAAGATTGTATAAAAAGACTTAAAAAGCTCTTGGAATTTCGAAAAATGGAATCATTGAATAAATATTTAGAAAGCCTGGACGCAACCCCGCAATCGGATTACTCATTATGGCGAGCAACAAAAAATCTTAAAAGACCCGTTATATGTAAGTCCCCCTTGCGAAATTCAAGTGGTGGTTGGGCAAGAAATGATACTGAAAAAGGGAATCTGTTTGTTAATCATTTAAAAAAAGTATTTACACCGAACACATCAAACTAAGCAATTGAGTTGCCACCTGTTGCACCCTATTTTGGAGCAGCCGTACCCCTACGTTTTGAGATTCGAGAGATCGAAAATGCTATTGCTGATTTAAATCACAAGAAAGCGCCTGGTATGGACAAGATCAGCAACAAGATGCTTATGGAGCTACCCCTGATAGCAATAAAAATAATTATTTTTATTTTTAATGCTATATTACGACTTGAATATTATCTTCCAGAATGGAAGGTTTCACTGGTTACCATGATACCCAAGCCGGGAAAAGATCACACAAAAGTAGAATCATATAGACCCATCAGCCTATTGTCTAATATATCAAAGCTATTTGAGAAGATACTTATGAACAAGTTGTACCCGATGTAAACTGAAAATTGTATTCCGAATCATCAATTTGGATTTAGAAGAAAACACAGTACTATCGAACAAACCCATAGACTTGTAAATATGGTGAGAAAAGCGTTTGAAGAAAAGAAATACTGTTCTGCACTCTTCATCGACATATCTCAAGCGTTTGATAAGGTATGGCATGCTGGATTAATATACAAATTGAGTCAAAATTTACCGGCAAACACACATAAGCTGTTGGAAAGCTATTTAACTGGTCGAACATTTAAGGTCAAAGAGGGAAACTTTTTAAATACTGCACAACCCATTGAAGCTGGAGTCCCCCAAGGCAGTATCCTGGGACCTTTTTTATATTTGATGTATTCGTCTGATATGCCAACTAACAATCGCACTCATACATCAACATTTGCTGATGATACTGCTATTCTAAGCATTCATGAAAACCCTCAAGAAGCGTCTCGTTACTTACAAAACCACATATTTGAATTAGAAAAATGGTTAAAACAATGGAAAATTAAAGTCAACGAGCAAAAATGTACACACATTACATTTACATTGCGTAGAGAATCATGCCCCCCTATTCATATCAATAACCAAACAATAATTCAACAAACGGAAGTGAAATACCTCGGAATACATCTCGATCGTCGCCTTACATGGAAAAGTCATATAGATGCAAAGTTGACTCAAATGCAATTGAAATCAATTCAAATTAACTGGCTTATTGGCAGAAACTCCACGCTTAGTTTAGATTGTAAACTTCTACTTTATAACATGATCATAAAACCGATATGGTGTTATGGCATACAGTTATGGGGCACGGCCTCAGCGTCAAATGTAGAAAAGATCCAAAGACGCCAAAACAAGTTTCTAAGAATGATCACAGTTGCCCCCTGGTATATCAAAAACGCGAATATACACAAAGATCTAAACGTGCCCATTGTAAAAACTGAAATCTCGAAAAACGTACAAAAATATTTAAAAAAACTTGAAGTTCACCCAAACCCGCTGGCCCGCAACATATTAGATAACCGTGGCCACACTCGATTAAGAAGGAGGGACACAGCAGACCTAATCTAGAAGGAAGAATGCAAATTTAACCAAAACAACCATGAACAATGGCTGGACTAATTAAATAATAATATTAGATATAAGATTTGAACCACTTATTGTTAGTTCATTAAATAATGAAGATACAATAAATAAATGATGAAAAAAAAATTAAGACCCCTTTCACACTAGGCAATTTAGTTGCGCAAGTCTCTTGCCCAACAACAAAACAGCATGTAAAATTTTCTTCTCCTTAACCCGACATTACCTC
Organism: Calliphora vicina; assembly: GCF_958450345.1. Lineage (NCBI taxonomy): Eukaryota > Metazoa > Arthropoda > Insecta > Diptera > Calliphoridae > Calliphora > Calliphora vicina. The sequence continues at coordinate 89,000,621 of NC_088782.1, forward strand.
GGGTATCTACAAACACAAGAGACTTGCGCAACTAAATTGCCTAGTGTGAAAGGGGTCTAAAATTCCACAAATGAAATTGCTTTAATGTTATTATTTTTTTTCAGTACTATTAAAAAAAGAAATAACCTCGTTATGAATTTTATCTGTGAGTTGCAACCAGCCTTTGGTAAAAAAAATAAAATATTTTACAAAGATTTATGAAAATATTTATTAATATTAATTTTAATTTCACTAACATATTCATATAAATGTTCAAAACAATTTCTTTCAGTGTAATGTATGATTGAACAATATATACGTGGTTAGTGACCACTCTTTATTGTAATGGCAACACGGAACGAACGGAATGAAACAAAGAGATGACCAATAACAATAAGAATTTTTATGTGAAAAGAAAAAGAATAAGAAAATAACAAAAGGAAAACAATGAAATTGTTAATTAATTTATTTAAAAAACTAATAAAATTATCACCCGCGAAATAAGTACAATATAAAAAACGAATTTTTCTTTTAATGAAATGCCGACGGTAATAAATAATAACACAGTGCAACAGTGAAAAAAACCTAAAGTTTCTGAAAATCAGTGGGGTCTCTAAAAAAGGTGTCATCAGTTTTTGGTTAACAGCTAATTCAGACTTTGTGATACGGCTTAACTTTATATGGCAATAATATAGCTAGGAGTCCGCCAAAATATATAGGAAGAAAAATATATTTTTTTACTTTTTTTTAGAATAACTTCCAGGGTCTCCTAATTTTTCACTAACAATGTTTAGCAAATTTTTAGCTACGGTAAAGTTGAATAACTCTTGAATATCACTCTAAATATCACATAAAGATCACTTTGTACCTTAACAATTTTCGTTTTTACTATTTTTTGACTCTAAAACAAAGATTTTTTGTTAAAATAGTATGATCAAGTCCACACTTCTACGTTGTGCTGTATTATTTACTCGGATGAGGTGTTCGGAATGGGGATCAGCGGGTGGACCCTCAATGTCACACATTTAAAAAAAATCGTAAAAAATCCATTAATGATCCGAATGAGCTGAAATTTAAAATATACATAGTCCTTGAGAAGGTCTATAAAAAATATGCATCTGTAGGTTAACTCTTTTAGTTCAAGAGATATTTAGATTTAATTTTTTTTTTTAAATTTTGCTCGATTTTTTTGTTTCGTATTTTATATATGATGGGCCTACGAAGGGTCGAAATTTGTTTCTTAATATATGACGATAAAATTTTAATGAAATAAAACGAACCTGATAATTATTTCGTCCCTATAAAAAGTTTACACATTGTACCGCTTAAGTTAGTCAAAACGCAAAGCATCAATACTCACAAAATTGTCATATTTGTATAGCCCTATATGTTGTTTATATACATACAGAACGTTTTTACTATCATACTTTAAATAACGGCAAAGTGGGCTATTTTCTAAAAAAAAAAACAGTTTTTGGAACACATTTTCCCCGTTTTAGGAATTTTGGTGTTTGAAAACAAATAATGGCAACATTAGTGATGCCATTTACTTAGTCCCCTTTTACAATGCAGAAATTGAAAGGCAGACATTTTTCTCATTCTCTTTTGAACTTGCCTAAACCTTTTACAACCGCGAAATTAATAGATAGACAGAAATTTGTCGTTTCCTTTTTTTCGTTCTTTTTCGTTGTTGATGCGTATGAATATTTACATTGTCAAATGCATTTAAACATTGATGTGAGAAAAATGATATGAAGCAACAACATGAAAATTGCGAAAAGTGGAAAAGAGATACAAAAAATGTCTAGTACAGATGGTCGTGTACTACACACTCTGTCTCTTCAACCCCTCGCCTACAAACTTCGTCTTAGGGGACTTAAGAACATTTAGATCTACAGTATCGGCAAAGTAACAAAGTTTTAAATTTCGAATAAGTATTATTTTCATTTGTTAATATGTTTATTATTGATAAACAAATACTTTTAAAGTTAATCTTTTCATAAGTGGTAACATAAAATCAAAAAATATTTTAATGTAGAAAATGAAACGGACAAAACTAAAGCACCCCTTGATGGATATAATATAACACTAATTTTAATTACTATTTTGTTGCAAATCCTTTGCATTGGATGACATTAAGTTTTTTATCTTGTCTTGCAATATTCCTTCCCAGGCTATTTTAACGGCTTGGAATAAATCGTGAAAATTTCCGATCCTTATTTCGGCAATTTTCACGTTTTATTTTCATATTAACAATATCCCTCAAGTTCTCAATAGGATTGATATTGGGAGATTGAGGAGTCCAATGAATAACTTGAATTTTATTGCTCTGTAGCCAAGTCTTACAAATTTTGGAGGTGTGCTTAGGATCTTTATCCTGTTGGAAGCTCCCTTTAAGTGGCATCTCTTCACTGGCATAAGGCAACATTACATCTTTCATCTTATCACGGTACATGAAATGATCCATAATCCCATTAATTTTATGAATTGGCCCAATTCCTTGACCAGAAAAGACACCCCAGACCATTACATTGCCTCCTCCATGTTTAGTTGTTCCTTTGCAATACTTAGGATTCAGTCTTTCTCCTTTTGGTCTGCGTACACGCCTTATTCCATCGGAACTTTTTAAGTTGTATTTGGATTAATCAGTAAACAGTACTGTCTTCCATTTTTGGATATTCTAGTCTATGTGCGCTTTGGCAAACTCCAGCCTAGCTTTCTTGTTCTTAGCTGATATAATGGGTTTTTTGCTGGTCGTCATCTGAATAATCCGACTTCTACTGCTCTTCAACGGATTGTTCTTTCGCTAACGCATAATCTTAAACTTGTTCATACTTGACTAGATTAAGCTATAGAATATTTTTGAATTGCACTTTTGATCAAGGAATCATAATATCGTGTTTTTTTTCGCGGACGTCCTCCATAATGCACCGTTGATATGCGGCCAGTCTGCAAAAACTTTGAAATGAGCCTGAAAAAAACTGATCTGTTAATTGAAAATTATTTACTCAATTCATGTCGTGATAAACCCATCTTCCAGTTTTCAATAACTTTAATTTTAAATTCACTGGAGTACTTTTTCCATGCCATTGTTTTTATTACAATAAACTGTATAAAATTTAAATTATACACACTATGCCTTCCTTTATTTTTATCTTCTGGAATTTTTAAATTTTAAACGAATGTGTCAGTCCCTTCAATTCACAATGCAAATATACGTAGTCAAATTTTTAAACATCTTATAAGGGGGTGCTTTTGTTTTGTCCGTTGCGTTTTGTGTTTTTATATGATTTATTATTTTAAATTAATTGTCCATAAAATTATATTTTACTAAATGAATGTTATATGAACATTAACAATATAAGTTAATAAAATATGTATATACAAATCAGAATTCAAAAAAGCTTTTTTTATCAAAAAAATTATGTTTTGAAAAAACCTATTGAGGGGGTGCTTTAGTTATGGCCAATACTGTATAATTTTATTGTGATGTCTGTAACTGTTCAAATTTTACATTAATTCAAAGTTTTTATTTTTCTTGATGGAAAATTACCATTTTGAAATATTGTTAGTTTTTAAGGTAAATGACGTCCAAAAAAAAAAACAAAATTAATTATTTTCACTAAAATGTCAATCTTCAAGTCATAAGGTTTCCACCGATATCAAAGACTTATATAAAAAGTTTATATTTACTCTTCACAAGCTCCACAAACCTTGCCCACTTTCAAAAATTTTAAAGTTTTTTCATATATTGGATAAAGTGATGCGCCCGGATCATACCGATAATGATTTGCGCATTCTTCGTTATTCCAGCACAATAGAGAAGTATACACTCGAACATACATTTTTAACAAACCATTTTTGTTTTAGAGTCAAAAAATAGTAAAAAAAACTAAAATTTTTAAGCTACAAAGTCATTTTTGACAGTTATTTAGAGTACCTAGATATGTTCAGATTGCATTGATATGTTCATAAGAGCTATTCAGATTTACCGTAGCTACAACTTTGCTGAATATTGTTAGTGAAAAATTAGGAGTCCCTGAAAGTTATTCTAAAAAAATTAAAAAAAAAATTTCTTCCTATATTTTTTCAACAAAAGTGCACGAAAAAGCTATTTTTGGAAAACAATTTTAACAAAATTTATTTGGCGGACTCTTAGCTATATTATTGCCATCACAAAGTCTGAATTGGCTGTTAACCAAAAACTGATGACACCTTTTTTAGAGGCCCCACTGATTTTCAGAAACTTTGGGGGCCCATAAAAAAAAATCTGTCACCAAAATGGACAAACTGAGTATAGGGTTTTACTACCCTTTGGTAGTAGAGTCGAACCTATACTGTCATGATCTTATGTTTTTCCAAAAGTCTTCATTTGTTGCATAGTGTAATGAACGATATTTGTTATTTTGTGCCAATTAATTAAATAAAACAGGTTTGTGTGTATGTGTGGTTTTATATTAATAACACTCGCGAAATTTGTTTCACTTTTTAAAGGCGTTATGTTCACTGTGATAAATAAAGAAATATATTTCATACGAAGCGTAAATAATCACCCTTATCGTGGTTGGCGTATTTAGACGACTGTCGTATTTGTAGGCGTATTTAAAATTCAATTGTATCGTGAAAAATTTTCGACTACGCCAGCAAAGTAAAATAATCATATTGTAACAGATTACCTAATTTTATTTAATTTTGAAGCAGCCTGTTATAACAACTGTCAAAAATCACAGCTGTTTACAAAAATTCATTTAAATTTTATTAATGCGGCATAAATAAAAATTAATTAATTTTTTAAATGAATATGTTGAGTGTGCGCTTTTGTTCAGAAGAAGATGACGATTTTTTAAAAGTAATACTAGAACTTATTTTACGCCTTTTAGCAGCAGTTTCATCGTTTTCTTCGATTAAAATAATATCAAACATTTGTTCAACCGAGATATTTTGCTTTGGAGAAACACATAACGGTCGCTTAAGACCGAAAGGTTCTTTGTGTTGTAAAATAGTGCGCATATCCATTAAATTTACTGCAGCCTATTCTAATGTGAGACTGTTTCAAATTTCCACTACCTGTTGCATGACTTTCGGCCTTGTGGGCCAATTTTTTTAATTTAAATTTGAAGTCCGCCCATACATTTAACCAACCCTCACCTGTACGGAATGGTGGTCCAATACAATTTAGGTCGTCTGCGATTTCAATCCACTATTTTTTATGTTTATTTTATTTAAACCTTTATTAATGCATCTATAACGTTTTCTTTTCCATTATTTTAACCAACTTAAAATATTTAAAAATCTAAAACGTTTGAAAATCATCTGAAAAAAATTGTATGTAAAATTTGTTACTTGTTTCTACTCTTGTCCTGAGTTAATGTTCTAACGACAGTTTTTTTCTGTTTTGACAGGCAAATACTCCAAACACGATACCGTTTTAACGGGTAGTTTGTAATAGATTTGTATACAGAGTCGTATTTATTGGCGTTTTCGCCAACCACGATACCATTTTATAAAAACGCCCAATAAACGACACAAAAACGCCAACTACAATTTTTTAATCAAGTCCCTGCTCGGGCGCCAAAATGTTTTTTTTAAATTATTAATTTAAAAAAAAAAAACATTTAATAAAATTATTACATATTATTAAAAAAAAAAAAATTATATACAAAACGTAAGTATAATATTTTTAATTATATAAAAACCATTTGTGGAGAAAACCATCAAAAGCCTAATACCCCATTCACATTCACTTTATTATCATGATTATCACTCTACGTCAAAAAGGTGTTCACATAACATTTGACTCGATTTGCTTGCCATTATTTTCACACACAATCCTTTGTGATAACTTCGAAATCGGTGGAGAATATTTTGATAAGTGAATATATGGCAAATAAGCCTCTCAAGTAATGCAGAATAAAATATTCTAAAAATTATACACGTCGTCGGACAAAATTGATTTTCATTGGCAAAAACATAAATTTTGCCATTAGTCAGTAAACATATCGAAACTGAGGTAGCCAAAATATTTGAATGCGTCCTTGATGCAAATAATAAAATGCTTGAGCAAAAATTTAAAGATATAATTTGAGAACTAGAGCAATTTTGAAGAATGTATGGAAGGTTCCAACAATTTATATGTGATTAAATTGTTTACTGGTTCGACATTTTTAGTTAATTTTTGTCATAATATTCGTGCTAATTTTTTTGAACTGATTTTACTAATTTTCAACAGCAAAAATTTCAGATCATTAGAGTAAATATATAAGTTTTAATTTAGCCATAAAAATTGCTTAATGAAAATAAAAAAGTCTAAAGGCTAAATTAATTTTTTTGTGGCTAAACAAGATTGAAAAGGGCTAAATTGGCAACACTGTCACACACACATATACTTACAACAAACAAATAAAAACTATTTTCACACACATTGACATTCTACATAAGAATTTTGCAAAAAATCTCTAAAAATATTATATTTAGCCATTAAATTGCACTAAAACTTAAAAAATACACATATTTTAATAAAATGTTTTGACATTTTTTTTTGTACTCATTTTATTTATATCCCAACAAACACAAATTAATACATTTAAAAATTTATATTAATATATTTTGATCTCAAACTTAATTCTTATTTCTTTCTCGATCTAAAACAGTAAGGGACATTATTACAACTTGCCGTTATAGTTAAAGGTAACTTTAAGCAATAGAAAAAGGTACCCTTAAAGTTAACTTTAACTATAACGGCAAGTTGTAATAATGGCCCTAAATTTAACTTAAAATTTAAACTCGATATGAGGTTGATTGTGAAAGAAACTTGAAAATTTGAAATTTAATCTAAATGTTTGTTGGTATAAAATTCTATCAAAATGCTGCCACTGTGGAAATGATTTCCGACATGATTTTAATATTATCACGATAATTTTACTCGATTTTGTTTGAAAAAATGTATGGGAAATCACATGATAATTATATGATTTGTAGATTATCGAGTCGATTTTCAAAACCGAGTGAATGGGCTATAAAACTCTACGCTCCAACACATATGATAAAATTAACTTAGTAATATTTCCATAAATATATCGAATATCATTATAATAAAATATAATATACGATAATTTCGTCCAAAGGGGACGATATACAAAGTAAACAGTTATTTTCGAATATCTGGAGAACTATTTATATTTTTAATCACTTTTATCAGCTTTTATTAAATCTTTATTTGAAGTAATAAATTCAACAAACTCAGCGCATCTTAAGCTGAAATTGAAATGCACCAACAACTCAGCTTTAACTAAAGGTACAAGCATCCTAGAGCGAGTATCGTGATATTTATTTTTCATGAATGTTCAAAAAGTTAATGCACTAACTATGTTAAATAGTGATATTCAGTTTTGAGAAAAAACTATATTTCAGAAAATAAAGCATCCTTGTCTATAGGTATTTTTTTCAACACGGGACATTCGACTCTAAAATTGATTAAAATTGACCAACGATCCGCATTAACACATCAGTTCTTAATTTATTTAAATAATCACCCTTATCGTGAACGTCAGAAACAGTTTGCATTTTATCTTTAATCTAGTACGAAACTGTCGTAGGCGTAAGACGTTTACGCCAACCACGATAAGGGTGAATAATGCAAGATGCAACCTAAAAAACTAATTATAATTTTCACATATTTCTCGTCATTTGTGTAAATCTATTGCAGATAATACCATAAAATTTTACACTCGTTACATTTATGATAAAAGGACTAACTCTTCTGAAAATTATAAGAATCGCTCCTTGATTTCTCATAGCACCCATACTAATTTCTTTCCGAAATATGGTTCTGTGATCTATAAATGCCTACAGAATTGTAGTATCCACACACAATTCAGCAAAAATAAGTTTCGTGCTAAAAGAAATCGCAAGACAACATTTTTCGTGAATCGGCACATATTTGAAATATCCCAAATAAAGTTCATTTCTGAAAATCACTTAAACATGCATAAATTTCTTAAAAATATAGTTATCAAGTTGAAATTCGATAGAATTATTATTTGTAATATATATACAAATCGCTGTACCAAATTTTATGATGATCGGACCATAATTGTCATAGCCAGTGTTGCCAATTTAGCCCTTTTTTGGCTAAATTTAGCCCTTTTCAATCTTGTTTAGCCACAAAAAAATTAATTTAGCCTTTAGCCATTTTTTTAGCTTTTTTTATTTTCGTTAAGCCATTTTTATGACTAAATCAAAACTTATACTTATATTTACTCTAATGATCTGAAATTCTTGCTGTTGAAAATTAGTAAAATCAATTCAAAAAAAATTGGCAGGAATATTATGACAAAATTAACTAAAAGTGTTGAACCAGTAAACAATTTAAGCACATACAAATGGTTGGAACCTTCCATACATTCTTCAAAATTGCTCTAGTTCTCAAATTATATCTTTAAATTTTTGCACAAGCATTTTATTATTTGCATCAAGGACGCATTCAAAATACATGTTGTATTCTTGCATGGTTGCTCAGAATTGTGTTTCAACGGCCAAAACTCTGTAACGTTTGAAACGATTGAGATATTTTTGTATTTGTTTAATGTACAGATAACTTCTTGAACACTCATAGTTAAATGGTCATACAATAATATTTTAGACTCATAAATATAAGCAGGTAAAATAAAAACGACTACAAAGATTTAAATTAAAATGCCATAACTAATATAGAGAAAATTGGCGTTATTTGAATAAAAATTGTTAATAATTATGTTAATGTTTTACGCGCGGGTCCGGGCGTTTATAAAATCAAATATAGGCCCAGCTAAAATTTTGTGAATTATTTTGTAATGAGTGGTGGTTACCCAGCACATTATTTTATTTACTAGAATAAGTACTTATTTTTATGCAGGTTGGTAATGAACTTTTGCATTTAGCACAACTATCTAGTATGTTTGACTGGGAAACGGGAGGTTAGTGGTTCGCCACCTGTCAAAGCCATTAATTTTTTTGTTCATATCATATTCATTTATATGTTGATGTTAAAACTATTGTTAACTTACAATAAAATAACTCGTACATGGAGCAGTGAGTTAGCAGCTTGACTATCAAACACAAGCAAATAATGTGACTGTTCGATTCCCACAAAAGGCAATATTTTTTGTGTTTTTTTATACCCTTCACCTTCGTGAGAAGGGTATATATAAGTCTGTCATTCCGTTTGTAATTTCCACAATATAATTTTCCGACCCTATAAAGTATATATATTCTGGATACTTATAGATAGCGGAGTCGATTAAGCCATGTCTGTTGAAATCAATTTTCTGAAGGCCCCAGATATCTCCGGGATCCAAATCTTCAACAATTCTGTCAGACATACTTTCGAGAATTTTGCTATTTAAAATCAGCAAAATCCGTCCATAAATAACGGAGATATGAGCAAAAATCCGAGAAAACCTCTGAAAATTTCATCAAAAAACACAATGTATTGCATGCTTTGACAAAAAAGCAACAAAACGTATGTTTGGATGTGCATGCTTTGCGTATTTTTATACCCTTCAGCTTCGTGAGAAGGGTATATATAAGTTTGTCATTCCGTTTGTAATTTCTACATTTTTCATTTCCGACCCTATAAAGTATATATATTCTGGATCCTTATAGATAGCAGAGTCGATTAAGCCATGTCCGTCTGTCTGTCTGTCTGTCTGTCTGTCTGTCTGTCTGTCTGTCTGTCTGTCTGTCTGTCTGTCTGTCTGTCTGTCTGTCTGTCTGTCTGTCTGTCTGTCTGTCTGTCTGTCTGTCTGTCTGTCTGTCTGTCTGTCTGTCTGTCTGTCTGTCTGTCTGTCTGTTTGTCTGTCTGTCTGTCTGTCTGTCTGTCTGTCTGTCTGTCCGTCTGTCTGTCTGTTGAAATCAGTTTTCTGAAGACCCCAGATATCTTCAGGATCCAAATCTTCAATAGTTCTGTCAGACATGCTTTCGAGAATTTTGCTATTTAAAATCAGCAAAATCGGTCCACAAATGGCTGAGATATGAGGAAAAAACCAAGACAACCTCGATTTTTGACCTATTTTTTTACCTATATCTGGATTACTAAGACATTAATATAGACATTATGGATATCTAATGATAGATATTTCAAAGACATTTGCAACGACGTATATAAGACCATATTAAGTTGGACCTACAATGGGTCAAAATCGGGAAAAAAATTTTGAACCCGAATTTTTTTTAAAAAAAAAAAAAAATTGAAAAAACAAAAAAAAATTTTAAAATTTAAAAAAAAAAAATTTTTAAATTTAAAAAAAAAAAAATTTTAAAATTTAAAAAAAAAAATTTTTAAATTTAAAAAAAAAAAATTTAAATTTAAAAAAAAAAAATTTAAATTTAAAAAAAAAAATTAAAATAACAATCGAAAAATTTTTTTTTCCAAAAAATTCAAAAAACAACTATAAAAAAAATTAAATTTTGTTTACCTAAAAATATTTAAAATTTTGAAGTATAATTTGGTGAAGGGTATATAAGATTCGGCACAGCCGAATATAGCACTCTTACTTGTTTTTTTGTGTTTTGTTTCTTTTGGCGTTGTTGTTGTTTTTTATACAACTAAACGTATGTTTGGTTGTGTGTTGGTTTTTTTGCTTTGCGTATGTGGTTTTGTTTTGACAAAAAAGCAACAAAACGTATGTTTGGATGTGCATGCTTTGCGTATTTTGTTTTTTTTTGTGTTTTGTTTCTTTTCGCGTTGTTGTTGTTTTTTATACAATTAAACGTATGTTTGGATGTGTGTTTGTTTCGTTTGTAACTTCTACAATTTTTAAAAGTGTTCTCGATAAATTTAGGATGCTGTACGCTTAAAGTGGGCAATGTACATACATATATACTAATTATAAAAAACTAGCTAACACGGTGCGCTTCGCCACCCCAATTAGAAGAAAGAAATAGTACTACCAAGTCTCGCTTTGTGAATCTAATTGTAAATGTCTAATTTCATATTTCTGGGTCCATTATTATAGAAAATGGAAAATGTGTTCCTAACTTAAAATTTTTAGGTTTATTATTATAAAATAGTCAAAAAGTACCATTGCAATAAGGAAATACTACCATTGATTATCACTTTTAAATTCGCATTCACTAAACCATAACCCGTCAAGTTTGAATTTTAGATTTGTATATCATTTCCTATATTATCAACTAATTTTGTTTCTATAATACTTAATATTTAATAAATTATCACAAAACCGAAACCGCGGTTTTGAAATTCTTTGATTTTTTGGAAACTCTAGGTCCATTATTATAGGAAATTCAAAAAAGTACCATTGGAATATATAAAAAGTACCAAAAATCCCCCACTTGTGGTTTCCCTCTCACTTGGGTCCATATAAGCTTAATTTCATGGCTTTAGGTTCATTGGTGAAGAAATTACAAAATGTACCATTCGAATAAAGAAAAAGTACCAAAAAGTATCCCCCTAGAATTCTAACTCACTTAGGACCATGTATGCTTAATTTCATGTTTTTAAGTCCATTGCTATAGAAAATTAAAAAAAGTACCATTAGAATTAACAAAAAGTACCATGAGGTATCCGCTTGAATTTTCAATCACTTAGGACCATATACGCTTAATTTCATATTTCTAGGTCCATTATATTATAGAAAATTCAAAAAGTACCATTCGAATAAAGAAAAAGTACCAAAAAGTCTCCCCTTAGAATTCTCACTCACTTAGGACCATATATGTTTAATTTCATATTTCTAGGTCCATTATATTATAGAAAATTCAAAAAAGTACCATTAGAATATAGAAAAAGTACCAAAAAGCTGTCACTTGTGGATTCCCACTCACTCTGGTCCATATAACCTTTATTTCATGTTTCTAGGTTCATTGGTGAAGAAATTACGAAAAGTACCATTCGAATAAAGAAAAAGTACCAAAAAGTCGCCCTAAGAATTCTAACTCACTTAAGACCATGTATGCTTAATTTCATGTTTTTAAGTCCATTGCTATAGAAAATTAAAAAAAGTACCATTAGAATAAACAAAAAGTATCATGAGGTATCCGCTTGAATTTTCAATCACATAGGATTATAACGCTTAATTTCATATTTCTAGGTCCATTATATTACAAAAAGTACCATTCCAATAATGAAAAAGTACCAAAAAGTCTAATTTCATGTTTCTAAGTTCATTGTTATAGAAAATTCAAAAAAGTACCATTAGAATAAACAAAAAGTACCAAAAAGTCTCCCCCTAGAATTATCACTCACTTAGGACCATATATGCTTAACTTCATATTTCTATTCAAAAAGTACCATTAGAATATACAAAAAAATTCCAAAAAGCAGTCACTTGTAGATTCCCACTCACTCCGGTCCATATAAGCTTAATTTCATGTTTTTAGGTTCATTGGTGAAGAAATTACAAAAAGTACCATTCGAATAAAGAAAAAGTACCAAAAAGTCTCCCCCTAGAATTCTCACTCACTTAGAACCATATATGATTAATTTCATGTTTCTAAGTTCATTGTTATAGAAAATTCAAAAAAGTACCATTAGAATATAGAAAAAGTACCAAAAAGCCCACACTTGTGGTTTCCCACTCACTCGGTTCCATATAAGGTTCATTGGTGCTGACATACAAAATTAAAAAAAAAATCACAAAAACGTAAACAATAAAAGTAACCGGGACATCTAACCCCCTGTCTATACCTGATAAATTTTTATCATGATAAATCAGGTATCAGGTATAGTCCACATTTATTAGTATTATTGCTTCGTTATGACAAAATTGTTAGTGCTTTTGCTCAGACAACTTTGTCTTGACAACAAACGTCATTAATTGTTATGATAAATATTTGTCAAGTATAGACAGGGAGTAAAGAAAGAAAGTTGTTTGTTGTGGAAAAATGGAAAAGATAAGATTAATATCATAATTACGATATTTTGGTACTAATTTTATTGATAACTGTTCAATAATTGCAAAATCTCTACCAATATCTTGTAACTTAAACATTTTTACTTTGTGACGAACTTTTTTACTTGGCGAAGAACAGCTGATGCTGTTGTTAAACGAGTTAAAAACAACTTTAGCTAGTTTTATATTTAGAGTCGACTTCAACGTCAGAAGTATACTTTAACTTGTCTATGATAGAACTAAAGTCCACTCTTAAGTAAAGTCGAGTTTAATTCTCTTAAAATGTACTTTATTTTTGACTATGATTATGGGCCAATACTTTTAACTTTATCTGGGCGAAGTATTTTTTGATCCTTAAAGGTTAGGTTCCTCTAAAATTAAAATTTGACGTAAATATAGTACTTTAAAAAATATTTTATAACACCTTATAAATGTCATGTATAGAGTTTTCAAAGACTACAATCCAACCAATTAAGAAAGAAAAATTCAGTTCATTATCGATAATAATTTAGCTATGATAATTTATATCTGACCAAATATAAAAAATTAACTTTTTTCCAATATTAAATTAAATATATTTGTATATTTATATTTACTAACTAATGGCAAAATTTATGTTTTTGACAATGACAATCAATTCTGTCCGGCGCACAGTGGGAGAAAACCCTAATTTAGTGGAATTAAATTCGTATCTTCTAAACGCTTGGCCAAATTAATTTCATTTATATGGAAATATTGCAGGCAAGGAGGTAAGCTAATAAAGTAATGAAAAATGGGTACTGCTACTGCAGTAGAATGAGCAGGAGAGACTGCTAAACTACACTACCTCGGAAGAAATTCTATACTATTTTCAATTGTAAGAAATTATTTTAATATATCTTTCAAAAAATTTAAATTTTATAAGTAATTTTATTTATAGCAAGTAACTATTTAAATCTATAGATTTTGGACATTTACCCTATTGCCGGAATAGGTCGAAATATTCATATAAAATAATTTTTTTTATTTTTAAAAATGAATAACAATTACTAGTTATGAAATGATTTTATTTAATTATTATAAATAATTTAGTTATAATTAAACAATGAAATAAAGAGTAATTAAGCTAACTAACACTTGTTACAATTTTGTGAATTTTTATTATGATGAATCACTAGGAAGTAATGGATCCAACAAAAGTTGCCTAACATCTTTCGATAACGGTTCCACTTTTTTATAGCTTGCAGATGAAGTTCTGGACAATGTGGATATAACACAGCGCACAGTGGTATGAGAAAAAAAAAAGATGGAAATAAATCTGTAACTTCTAAATCCCTAGTCCGCTTTGAATGAAATTTCATACGCGCGAAGAGGAAGTGTTGTTGAGTTTAAGTTTTGAACTTGGACCTCATGACCCCACCAGGAGCTGGGCCAGGTGTCCCCAAAGTAGGACACCTCGGCTATGTTCAATTTGTAAAATGATCCTATTTCTTCGTTTGTGTTCCGATTTCAAAAAAATTACACATATAGAATCTTCTTGCCGAACACTACATAAAACCTCGTAGCTATCAATTATCTCTTGTAGCTTAGGAGATATTCGCATTTGAAAATTAAATTTTCAAAATTTTTACCCACCCTAATCTAGTTTTTTGATGACCGCGGTTCCTAATATTTTCCGATTTTCTTTCCATTTTTCTTTTGTAGGTTTACCAACAAATGTATATACAAAACAAGTAAGAGTGCTATATTCGGCTATGCCGAATCTTATATACCCTTCACCTTTGTTGTGGATGTATTTTTATTTTTTATAATTAGTATATACAGTGGTGGCCAGGAATTTAAGACAAAAATTGTTGGTTAAATTCCATGTTATTGTCAATTATTTTTTCAAATATTTCAACAAATATGTATGCATGAGGACTGTTTTAACTAGGGTTGCCAGACGGCCTGGAATGGCCTGGATTGTCCAGTTTTTTTTGTGTCTTGTCCAGTTTCCAGCTAAAACACAATTTGTCCAGTTCAAAAATAATTTCTTTCATTTCGGAAAATATTTTTTTTATTAATTATATTTATTTTTTAATAGATATTTAGTAGAGGAACAAGTTGTATAGTTATACAATTGTGAAATGTATATTCACTTGAATTTATTCCTTACAGTGATTAGTACCTAGCCAGCAACCGACCGATTAATTTGTTATAATGATGATGAAGAATATATAGATGAAAGTTTGTCAGAGGCATATTTGTATTTTATGTATAACGTAATGCATGAATTAAGCCCTATTAAGTGATTCCTGTACTATTATAGAACTGTGCAATGCGTAATCTTTTGAATTGGTTAAAATATGGAAGCAAAGTAGTTTAAAATTCGAAGCAAATCAATTTTTAAAAATTGATATTACGAGCTTAGAGCATTGATATGATTTCGGAGACGAATCACATTACATCAATTTAAAACAATCACTTTTATCGTGGGATAACTTATCATAGCTTCCAAAGTTTACAATGACTTTTGCTGCATGCGAAGGCCCATTTAAAAAAAATGCCATAAAAAAAATTACACAATCTATATAAAGTATTGAAAGAATTATTAGTATTTTAAATAATCTATAGTTGAAAACATTTTAAAGCAAAAGATTTAGGTCCTAATTTTGTAAATCACGTCACCAAAGTGATATTTTTGTGCATAGCAAAAATAAAATTTCACACATTTCAGAAATTTTTTTTTGTGATTTACAAAATTAGGGCCTTATATTATGTTCACAATTGCAGAGTTAATCATCTCAAACGTGATTAAGCTCTAATCACTTCAAAATCGAGATGATTATCCATACATTTAAATGATTTGTTAATCACTTCAAATTGATATGATTAAAACTTAATCACTTCATTAATCACATAGAATCACCTGAACATACCCCAAACCGGCATCGGCCATCTTTCAGTGTAGTACCGTTAAATACATTTTGACAGAAGTTTTTTTTCCTTAAAAAATCTTAAATAATTCATCAATGTTCACAATTTCATAATTAAAAAGTTTAAAATAATCTGCTGATATCTTTAATAAAGTATTTATTTCCATATTTAATGCCTTAAAGAAATATAAATTTGTGTTTTTTTTATATTTGTCAACTTAATCATTTTAGTGTCAACTTAATCATCTCAAATGTAATGTGAACGGCTTTGATTAACTTACCTAGCGTTTACACATGCAAGTAACAGTTCGAAAAACACAATACATTCACACTTTTGCACTAACACAAGCACACATGCAGCCACTTACAGCTCACTGCCTAGTGAATTTCGATGGACAGTGATTTTTTGACACTTACTGCAATAAAGTGTCAAAAACACAAACAGAGTTGCCTAACTAAAAAAATTTAAAAAAAATTACTGGATTGTGGTAAAATAATTATTATATTTTTAACTTATTTTATGTATTTTTGAAAAAGAAAATAGTACAAATGGCCACTAATGCTTATCGTTTTCGTAAAAATAGCAATTTCATTAGTTTTAATAAATAAAATTGTTACTAATATCTATAAAAATTGTTAACCTAACATTTTCCCCAGAAATGTTTGTATTTGAATATCATGGTAACACTTTATTGTTATGAATAAAAATAATAAAATTTGGTTTCAAGCCGCAAATTGACTTAAAAATAATAAATGCTGATATATAAAAGGTTTATTTATCAAATTAGCTGTAATATTCTTATATTTGTGGCATTTTGAAGACATCATTCTCCTTCGCTAACATTTACAAAATGAACTTTTACTTGCATGTGTAAACGCTCAAGCAACTTGTAGACATTTCGATGTATTTTCGACATTTTCGATAATAATACGTATTATCAACTTTCATCAATCTACTTGCATGTGTAAACGCAGCGTTAATCAAAATTTTGCTTAAACGCGTTTAAAAGCCCAAGTGTGAACATTGCATTAGTAAGTTATATACATATGTGGCAAATAAAATAGTTCTATTTTTTATGCAATTTAAATTAATATATCTTCACCTAAAATTCAAAATAACGAAAATCACTTTTTACAAGTTTATAGAAGATGCAAAAAACGATATAAAATTAAAACTACTTGTGATATTGAAAACAAATTTTCAAACTTGGATTACAATAAAACTATAAATATATTTTATAAAAAAGTACACTTTATGATATGAGTCTTACGTTATTTTAAATTGATCAATATAAATTTGTATGAAAAAAACCTTAAATAAAAAAGGCGTTTGTATAAATACTTATATAAATTAAAAAAATATAATTTATTAAATTTTCATAAAGATTGCCAAAAAAAACTCTTGCAACTAATTTATTAAAAAATATAAGGAAACTACCTAAAATAGTACATGGTTTTTATGAAAACCATGTACTTATTAATACATTGTTTGAATTTTGGTTATTTTTTAAAGTAAAAGTTTGTATACGTTGTTTTGGATTTTACACTGCAGCCACACGATCAAGTTTTTCTTGATAGTCTTTTACATATACTGTTTGTCAAAATTTATAAAAATTGAAAGCGGTGACGTAGGCAGTACGCAACTTGAAAACAATTCTAGTTCAAATTGGACATAAAAATGTAATCAGCTGTTTTCTTGAATGAAAAATTGAACACCAACTTGAATGTGAAATTGAATGCAAGTTCGTTTCAATTCTTAAAAGTGTGAGTGTATTAGTAAAAAAGTGTGAGTGTATTAAAACTTGATCGTGTAACCCCCAAGTTAGGTGACGATATGTAAAAAAATCTTAACTTAAATTTAACTTTTTTGAACTATAAGTTCAATTTTAAATTGTCCAGTTATTTTTTAAAAATCCAGTTAAATTTTTCTTATGGTCCAGTTATTTGACTTTTGTTATCTGGCAACCCTAGTTTTAACACACACGTGTGTTTTATTTGACTGTGTCAATTCATACATATTCACAATGAACACATACAATTTTTCGACAACTTGACCAAACATTTTTTTTTTTAAATAAACATATTTTCTCACATTTATATCATTATAATTTTATTATTATAAAATATTCGGACCAAATTTCGTATTTTAAGTTCCATTAGTTTCGGTCATATCATGTTATTAACAGCGGATGTTCGCTGAGGTGGATCAACGTATTTCCACATATCTCTGTCCATATATATTTTACCGATTTTTTCAAATATTTTTCAGAAACTAGAAACATTAATAATAAATTTCATACCCTAGAGGTCCTTTTATTTTGGCTCTATCGCATATAAAATTCAGTTGATGAAAAAAATTCAAGTATTTGTCTTAAATTGGTGGCCACCACTGTATGTATGTACATTGCCCACTTTCAGCGTACAGCATCCTAAATTTATCAAGAACACAAAAAACAACAACAACGCCAAACGAAACAAAACACCAAAAGAAAAAACAAAAACAAAATATGCAAGCCAATGAAACCAACACACATCCAAACATACGTTTAATTGTATAAAAAACAACAACGCCAAAAGAAACAAAACACAAAAGAAAAAAAAATACGCAAAGCATGCACATGCAAACATTAGGGTTCTACAGCTGAAATAAAAAGTCGAATTTTCGACCTTTTCCGTTTTTTAAAAAGTCGACTTTTCGAACTTTCGACTTTTGGTAATTTATAAAAGTCGACTTTTCGAACTTTCGACTTTTTAGTTAAATCGACTTTTCGACTTTTTTAGACTATTTTCGACTTTTTTATACTATTTTCGACTTCCGACTATTTTCGACTTTTTTCAACTTTTTACCATTTCTTGTAACAAATACATAGTTTCTACATTTATTGATGCGCCTTTTGTAATGTTTAGCAATAAAAATTAAATTTATCAAGGCGATAATAGTTAGAAGAATGTTGTGTAGAAAAAAGCTTTAATTTATAAACATTTATTTATTATTTATATTAGCATACACTACAAAAAATGCAAGTGTACCAAATTGCAATAGTTTTAGTATAATGTTGCAATTAAATATTTTTTTAACAATCTAAAAAGTCGACTTTTATCGACTATTCGACTTTTTTCGACATTTATCGACTATTTTCGATTTTTATTGACTATTCGACTTTTATCGACTATTCGACTTTTGAGATAACATAATCGATTGTTTGACTTTTTTCCGACCAAAAAGTCGATTTCGACTTTTCGACTTTTTTCAGCAAAAAGTCTTATAGAACACTACCAAACATACGATTTGTTGCGTTTTTGTCAAAAAAACCAACACACAACCAAACAAACGTTTAGTTGTATAAAAAACAACAACAACGCCAAAAGAAACAAAACACAAAAAAAACAAAATACTCAAAGCATGCACATCCAAGCATACGTTTTGTTGCTTTTTTGTCAAAAAAACCAACACACAACCAAACAAACGTTTAGTTGTATAAAAAACAACAACAACGCCAAAAGAAACAAAACACAAAAAAAAAACAAAATACGCAAAGCATGCACATCCAAAAACATACGTTTTTTTTGTCAAAGCATGCAATACATTGTGTTTTTTGATGAAATTTTCAGAGGTTGTCTCGGATTTTTGCTCATATCTCCGTTATTTATGGACGGATTTTGATGATTCTCGAAAGTATGTCTGACAGAATTGTTGAAGATTTGGATCCCTGGGGCCTTCAGAAAATTGATTTCAACAGACAGACAGACGGACAGACAGACGGACATGGCTTAATCGACTCCGCTATCTATAAGGTTCCAGAATATATATACTTTATAGGGTCGGAAATGAAAAATGTAGAAATTACAAACGGAATGACAAACTTATATTTACCCTTCTCACGAAGGTGAAGGGTATAATAAAGAATTGTTTAAAAATATCAAAATATAGTAACCTATTTTATATAGCCCAATATGTTCTTAATTATTTGGTAAAGGGTTCCGATAACCCCGCCTCTGCTATGGATATTATAGGCAAAAAACGAAAAAAATCCTATTTTTGGGATTTTTCCAGACTTTTTTGGGAATTGCGGAATACTTGATAACAAATTTTAAAATTTGTTTTTATTTTTCTATTTTAAATAGAAAAGTCTACATAACTGTGCAATTTCATTAAAAAATATTCATAAATAAAAATGTTATTTCAATTTGAATACAGTACGGGCTCGATTTGCGCAACCGAAAGGAAATCGAGGTTGTTGCGATATTCGAAATGTTGCAATAAGCAACCACTATATACGCTATTATTTTTTATTCTTTTTTTTTAACAAAAACATGCAATTTAATTAACAAAAAGTAATTAATTAATTCATTTATTAAACATAACAAAGTAAAAATAAATGGTGTAAACAAATATAATATGTACTCGAATAAATAAAAAAATATTTTAATAAAAAATAACTGAATAAACAGCCAAAATTCTTTATGAGAGCAGTGTCGTCGTGAAAGTATTTTTTAGGTGCCTATGATTTGGCACTGATTAAAAAAACAACCAGAATAAATAGAGAAGAGAATAGAATAACTTCTGAATAATATTACATATGAAAAAAAAATAAAGTTGCACTTATTGCGTCTGTTGAAAAAAGTTGCAGTTATAAAGACTCTAATGTTAAAAAATAGGCTGTTGCGCTAATCGGTCAGTTGCAATAATAGGTAGTTGCACAAATCGAGCCCGTACTGTATTTGTATCTATGCAAAAACTCATTAAAAAGCATTTTTTGTCATATTTTTCAAAAAAGTATTCTATGAATTTTTAAATTGTCAAAAGTTATATACATTTTTGAAAAGTAGACAAAATCCTCTATCTACTGATATATAACATGTCTACCTTATATTTTTTACGTTGCAAATTAATTAGGGAAAACTTAACAACTCGCTGAGAATTAACCTCATAATATGGACATAAAACGCTTTGCAAATGTTATATTTTTAATCTAAATAAAGCACTACCATATTTAAAAGGACTCATAATTTTATGTCAAATTTGGTATATGGGCATTTGTTTTTAGCAACTTGTAAGTAGTTAGAATTACATAAATTTCATTTTTATATAATGTAATAACCAGGGAAACCAAAATATGCAAATGCATGTTTTTTCTGGTGAGTCGAATGAGCACATGGATAAGATATTTACACGTTTCAGAACTATTTAAGAATTTTGTCATCGATTTGTTAGTGCATATTTTTGCATATTTTACCCTTAAATGCATATTTTTGCATATATTTGTTTTAAGAGCTTATTTATGTCATATTTTTGCGTTTTTAGGGCATATTTTACTGTTTAATAGCATATTTTGACTTTATCAAAAACAAATTTTGTCTTACTTATTTTTCGCTGTTGTGTTACAGGTTTTTACCTCCTTTGTTTAAAATTCAAAATTGAAAAATAGATGGCTTTTCACCAAAAAAAAAATTTAAAAAAAAAAAAATTTTAAAAAACAATTCGAAATTTTTTTTTTCCAAAAATTGAAAAAACTGAAAAAAATGTTGTTCACCTAAAAATATTTAAATTTTTTATTTTGAAGTATAATTTGGTGAAGGGTATATAAGATTCGGCACAGCCGAATATAGCTCTCTTACTTGTTTTAATAAAAAATAAGCACTATTTTAATAATAGCGCCATCTAAATATCCAACTTTAGTTCTAATTCAAACTTAACCGTTCTAAGTGTTAAAGAAATATTGTCTTTTAAATTTGCTCCTGTAACATTAGTTGATGTCGAAAGAACATTTTCTATTTATAAAAATGTTTTCAGATCCAATAGCCAACGATTTTTATTTGAAAATTTAAGTAAATTTTTTTTGGTTAAAAATTATGTAAAATTTTGTTTTTTTAAGAGCATATTTTTTAAATTTTATGAGCATATTTTAAAGTTTTTACTGCATATTTAAAGCGCTTAAAACGCTTTTTTTAGAGCATATTTTCGGTTTCCCTGTGCTAGACCATTCGCACTTAACAGTGAATACCGCTATTGTGCTTTCGCGCTGAGTAACAACACACCAGCGTTGCCGCTTTGGTCCAATTGGACCAAAAGTGGTAGATTTTATTTACAAGTACAACGATTGGTAGTTTGGTTGGTTTGTTCAATTTTTTTAATTTTTTGGTAGGAAATACAATTAATATTTTTAAAATTTATAGTTTTTAAATTTAAATATAACAAATAAAAAACATGTGTGAAATAAAATAGTTGGAAACCCTGATTATTGAACTTAACGCCGTTAAATGTATAACATCTTTGCATTTATATGAAAAACATCAAAATCATAGTGTCAGTGCAAATTAAATGTAAACAAACACTTGTATTTCTTAAACAAAAGGCCGCAAAACAGTTATTTTTTTACAATTTTATTTAATAGTTAAAATATGTAGTATTTTTAGATATCTTTCAAAAACTCCAAGACTGGCAATTGATGCTGATGGAGAAAACCAAACATCAAACGGCAATGATAGAAAATAAATATGAATAAAATATCTATAATTTTACTTTTTTGTTTTGTTTTGTTTTGTTTTTCTTTAAGTTAAATTTGGCCTAAAAATACCGCCATCAGCAAATCTGGCTTACGCCCTTTAAGAGTCTCCTCCAGGAATTACCACATCGACCTATACCTTCGTATAGGAAGTCGGAATTCTCGAACTCAACTCCTGAGTTTTATGGTCTCCACCAAAATCCAATATGAGTTTTGTTTGGTACTCCACCAGTGTTCCAAATTGAGTTTTGTTTGGTACTCCACCACGACAAATTATAGGTTATAAATTATAACCAAAACGAATGCATGTGGTTAATGTGAAAACTTCGAAGAACCGTAACGCGGTACAGTTAGACGACGCCAACCATCAACCAATGCGAGTGAAACGCAATCCCTCGAAGGCAGCGAAAAAAGGACGGCCTGATTGCCCTTAAACGATAATGGCAATGACGCGCGAGTTCTTCCTCCACCCAGAGCTGAATTACGAATTTTACTTTTTTGATTGGTTGCAAGTGAAATATGGAAGCGGTTTTTGCATTGTATGTTTCAAAACAATATTAAATCACTGCTCCCACATAAACACACATAGACGGTGCTGCTGGAGACCAATGGTTTAAAACATAAAAATGTTGAAAATTAATTCAATTTACAAGTTTTGCAAAGAAAAGAAGTAAAATAACTCAAAACAAAAATTTTGAATTGATTTATAATAAAATACAACAACAAATTGTTGTTCGCGTACTTTTTTTGGTAATTTTTCAGATTGAGTGTAATTTATTTTTACTCTCTAAAATAGAGTTACTGGATGATTGTGCCATTTTGTTTTGTATTGTTTTTGCTCGTGAGCACAAACTGTACATTATTATAAACGTACGCAGCTAGAAAAAAAAGAGTAAGAACAATATTGAAACATTCTGATAAACAACGTTTAACAAACATTTGGTAATTGATTTACTCATTATAATAGAGAACACAGTACAAAAAAAAACAAAACGAATAAAAAATACGTTTCCCTATCTGTTTTGTACTTAAATGTACGATTGTAACGGTAAATTAAATAATGCAGATAAGTGAAAAGCTAATCGTTTCGATTTCTCTCTTTGTCACTTGAAAAGTTTTTGTTTTGTTTTTGCTCATGTACAATACAATTTAAAAATTTTGATTTGTTTTGTACATTTTGCAAACGTTTGCGAAATGTTTTGTTTGTTTTCATACTCTGGCTATTTTTCCTATAAAATCAAAACCACTTGCTAACGGAGGCGATAGAGGGTTAAGATCTTCCACGAAAATTATCCCCATAAAATTTCACAATATAACTCTGACAATACGAATTCTTTCGATAGGCCTGTTATTTTTTTTATTTTTTCACGTTGTAAATGCAAAATTTTTGGAAAAGAATCAAAAGTAATCTTTGAAAATAGTCAGATTATTTTTGATTATTTTCTCGTAATCGCAAGTTATCTTGATTATTTGTAATCGTAATCAATTAGTAATCGTGCAAATCTGAATATAATCGTAATTTAATCATTACTTCACCTTTCGAAAACAAGGAATCTAATTACTAATTATTATGATTATCATTATTTAACAGCTATGAATTTATCGACTATGCCAGATTTTTTTGAGCGTGTATTATTTTAAATTTTTTGATAAACCTGAAGAAAGCCTTTTTCCACAAGAACTGATTAAAATTTACCAACGATCCACAGTGTTTAGAAACTTTTTTTTAGGAAATAATTCGGTATCTTGGGAACTATTGGAGATATTGTTACGAAATTTCACATGGTTTGAGCTGAGGTGTTTTCGAGTTGATTTACGTTTGTTCAGCTTCCTAATGGGGGCCAGTACGTAGCCCCTCAAAGTTGGTCACCTCGGGTCTCAAATTTTTCCAAAAAATCGCCTAAAAACTTTATGATCCGAATGAGCTGACATTTTTAATATAAATAGTCCTTGAGAAGATCCACAAAAGTTTAAACAACTGTGTGATCCGCATTAACACATCAGTTCTTCAGTTATTTAAATAATAATGCAAGTGCTGATGAGATTTTGCAAAAATATGATTTGCTAAGGGATGCATTTATTTTTTTAATGTACATACACTGAATGTATTTGTTTTTCTTTATTATTTTATTCATGTATTTTTCCATTTTTGTTGAGTCGGGAATTACAAAAATTGTTATTGTTTGTGTTATTTTTAAAATTAATATACGTATGTATATGAAAAAATTATGTATATACGCAAAATTTTTGGAAAATAATCTAAAATAATCAAAAGTAATCATTGAAAATAGTCGAATTATTTTTTGATTACTTTGTATTATTTTTGATTACTTTCTCGTAATCGCAAATAATTTTGATTAGTTTTTGAAAATTTGTAATCGTAATCAATTAGTAATCAGAAATTGTTCTAAAGAGCTATATAATCCATTAAATTATTTTTAAAAAATAATCTAATTGATTACTAATCGTAATCCAAAATTAACAGCTAAGGTCTTAACTCACAAAAAAACAAACTCCAAAATATTAAAATCGAATGATTTATCAGTTATTTTTAACTGACAAATCACATGGATTATGTCGATCAAATGAGCATTCTTCTAATCTGAAAATAGAAATGGGTTTAATATTTTTAAACATTACATTAAAAATATAATGTGCATATTACTTTGGTTTAGTTCCAAAATGTTTGGAGAAAAACAATTTGATCCTTGAAAGGGAGTTTAAAAATCAATAGAAATCAAAATATCTGACAGATATAGGCCCGTTTTCTCAATGTATCGGCAAACTACTGTTACTAAATGTTGACATAAATTTATTAGGCCGATAATATTTTCCGTTAACAATTTTGGTTTTCTCAATATACCGACATAAAATATTATTTTCAGTTGGCAATACCTCTCAAAATAGATGTGAAAGTTGGGAACCCTGCCTTCAAGTGACAACATGTTTACATAAATCAGCTGTTTAATGTGGCCATCGACAGCCGGAACACAAAGTATACAGAGGCGTCAAATTTGACAGTTCAAAAACACTAAAATCAGCTTTTTTTGAAATTGTTTCGATAGAAAGAGAAAACAAATTTGCGGTTTAATACAGACAGTGCGTTAAAACAAACAACTATATAAATAAGCACAAAACCAAACCAGTTGAAATTGTTTCGAGCGAAAGAGACAAATATATATTTTTTTGCCGTGTCGCCTCTGTATACTTTGTGGCCGGAATCTTTTGAAAAATTCATTATCCTGCATGTCTGCCAGGTAGTTAGGCTTGGCATGATAAACTCTTTCAGCATTCACTTGGAACTCATTTTAATATCGTTTACAAAAACACAAACACATAAAAACTAAAACTAAAACCAAATTTCTTTAATCTGCAGTTTTTCGTTGGGAAAAAAGATAATCACCTAATGAGAAAACGGCCCATAGTATAGTTAGAATACATAAATTTCATATCTATTTTTTAGGAATACTTAATAAATTCACAAAAACTAGAGCACAGGAAAATATTTAGTATAATTTGCAAAAAACTTACATGGTTTTGGTGAAATCCTTTTAACAATATCAAATTTATTTGTTTATTTTGTAAACACCAACAAAATATTTAATTTTATTTGAGTTTATTTTGACAATTAAAACTTTTAAATTTTTTTTTGATTAATTTTACATAATTTTGCATATGTATTAGAGTGACAATAGTTGTATGGAAAAAAATTTTGTTAAAATTTTGAAGAGTGCCGGGTGGAATATTGTGACACTAGGCCTAAATGTTAAGTGCTGAAAATTTAAGCCAAATCGGGCAACGATTTCTGGACGCGCATCGAGGTCAAAGTTCAGATATATGCAAAATTTTACTATTTATATGGAATAAAATTTTTTTTTGGAAATTAACCCTGTATCTCCTTTGGATCAAAATGACCCAAAAACTGTATTATCGCCAAAATTCGAAAAAATGCAAATTTTTCAGTTTTTGAAAAAATTTTGCTACTAAATTAATACTTTTGCAATTGAGTGCAATATAATCGAAATGTGTACGCAATTATCGTTGTAATGAGATATAAATGACAAAATTTGGTTAAAAAATGTTAAAGTTATTACGAATTAGCCAGACCATTAACGTGTTTCAGGCCACTTGAACAAAAAATTTAGGAAAAAAAATTAACATATTTCCAGAAAAAAATTAAAATAAAAGCTAATTTTTATTTAAAATATATCCGTTAACCTATTCGCAGGTATGGCCAAACAAAATAATTTTTTTAACGGCTGTTTCAAATCTCCATTTTCAAATTATTAAAAATTTTGTCAAACAAATTTCAGAATTTTTTGATCATCACATTGGGATTTATTAAGATCAAAATAGGGAATAAAAATATGAAAAAATTATACTACCTCTTACAGTTTTTCCGTACCTGCGATTTAAATTTTGCGATTTGCAAGAAAAACTAATTTTTTGTACATATTTTGGCGAATGAGCCCAATTTCCTTACTGTTATAAATTTTAAGTAAAACTTATTCATAATATTATAATCCTGGTAATTTTAAACATGGTCTGAAAGTTTTACTAAAATCGGAAAACGTTAACCTTCAAATCGTGAAGGTCAAAATTCAAATTTTCCAATATTTGGAATTTCTAATGAAAAGATAGCGAAATGTTATATATTTTTGGGCCGATTTCAAGGAGTTTCACCTATTTATTCCATGTAAATATATCTGAACTTTGACCTCGATGCGCGTCCAGAAATCGTTGCCCGATTTGGCTCAAATTTTCAGCACTTATCATTTAGGCCTAGTGTCACAATATTCCACCCGGCACTCTTTGAAATATAAAAAAAATCGGCTGTCACTCTATTATGTATGTATATGGAAATAAAAATGACTGAAAATATTAGCTGCACAGAAAAACATTTCACCTTCGTGAGAAGGGTATATATAAGTTTGTCATTCCGTTTGTAATTTCTACATTTTTCATTTCCGACCCTACAAAGTATATATATTCTGGATCCTTATTGATAGCGGAGTCGATTAAGCCATGTCCGTCTGTCTGCCTGTCCGTCTGTCTGTCTGTTGAAATCAATTTTCTGAAGACCCCAGATATCTTCGGGATCCAAATCTTCAATAATTCTATCAGACATGCTTTCGAGAATCCGTCCATCTGGATTACTAAGTCGTTAATATAGACAATATGGATATCTAATGATAGATATTTCAAAGACCTTTGCAACGACGTATATAAGACCATTGTAAGTTGGACCTACAATGGGCTGAGATATAAGCAAAAAACCAAAAAATAATGTAATTTGTAATATGTATAATAACAAACAAAGCTCTATATGTATGTTTGTTTTTTGTAAATCTAAAGGCGAATTTATATACTAGGTGGTGTCGATTCTACAACAAGTACAACATTTACAAAAAACACTTGCAATTTGTTTTTGTTTATGTGGTTTAAGCTGTCAAAGTTTGCCTGTTGTTTTTGTTACTTTTACGTTTGTTGTAACATTCGCCGCAACAAACCAGGATAATTGACAGCTCAAACACCCAACCAACATTAATCAGATGTGCTATCAACACCACCTGGTATATAAATTCGCCTTGAATCTTATTCACTAACAGTGTTGCCGTTTTGATTATTTATAACCAAAATTGGTTATTTTTTTTCCTGATGTGTAGATGTGTATTTATTTTTCATTTTGGTTATTTTTATATTATAACGATATTGTGTATATACACCAATATAAGGTGTACTCCAAAAAAAGTTTTTACATCGGTTTGTGTTAATCCTTGTTGTAGGTGTATAATTTTTCATAAACTAATTATATTTCAAGCATTTTGAAATGATATCAAAATATGTGAGAACGAATAATTATTTTAAAAGATATTTACGATTTTTGAGATTTAGGGATGTAAATAAGTTCATAATAATGGTTTAATTACACAGGAGAAAAGAAATTTTGGTGACGGAAATTTTTTTTTCCAGTCAGCTCGCGTTTTCGAAATATCGCGGTTTTTATATTCACATTACATACCCTTTTTTTTGGCATTTTTCTTATAAATTTTGGGTAATGCAGCTTAGAATATGAAATTTTTTTAGCATTAAACTGGTCTACGTAAACATATGTTTCTTTAGAGTATAATAATTCTGGTGTATGTTTTGCAATATTTGTCTGATATTTCAAGAATGTTGAAATTTGACTCTTTTTGCTTTATTCTCACTAAAATGTTATATTCCGAAAATGATAACAAAAATAAAAATTTAACACTTCACATTCAAGTGAACATAGTTTTTAATTAAAATGAAAAATTAATTAAAAATGTAATGAAATATTTGGATAATATCCCGAAATTTTACATCCTAAAAACATTTTTATTATAAATTAATTCTTTAGGTAATTTAAATCTAACTGCAGCAATAGAAATTTGACTTTTTTATTTACGTGATATACAAAAGTTGAAAACATGACGTTTCCAATAAATTTTTTTTGGTTATTTTTTTAGCATTTTGGTTATTTTTTTAAACAAACTTGGTTACAAATATTTTGAGGTTGTGGCAACACTGTTCACTAAGACAAAAGAGCAGGGAAAGGCAACCTATACTCAAAGTAAATTAATAAAGTAGACTCAGTAGAACAGCTGACTATTTTTTTTATTCAGTCTGAACCAAAGTAAATTAATAAAGTAGACTCAGTAGAACAGCTGACTATTTTTTTTACTTTGGTCTGAACTGTCAATTCACTTGTGGTTGTTTTGGCGAAAAATACAACAAGCCCAAAAGCAAAAACAACAACAGGCAACTTTGACAGCTCAGACCTTAAACCAAAAACAAAATTGCTTGTGGTTTTTGTAAATGTTGTATTTACAAAAAACAAACTATAAAGTTTGTTATAATTTCACATTTAAAGATCTGAGTCCAATTGATATATGCTAATTATGACCATTGCAATTCATATAGATACTTGCAGATACTTTTGGATTGAAAAATAAAGTTAATGAATTTTGAACTACCGAAAATTTCCATTTCATTTCAATATTGAAAATTCATTATATACATACTTTAACAAGTAAGAGAGCTATATTCGGCTGTGCCGAATCTTATATACCCTTCACCAAATTATACTTCAAAATAAAATTTAAAATATTTTTAGGTAAACAAAATTTATTTTTTTTTTGCAAAAATTGTTTTTTAATTTTTTGTAGAAAAATTTTTTTCGAATTTTTTTAAGTACAAAAAACAATTTGCTTTTAAAATTTCTACATCATATTCCTCCATTTTTATATTTTGTAATTCCATTTCAAATTCTGTGCCAAAATCGATACATTCCTGATTCCAAAGAATCCGTCGAACCAATAGCCAATTTTAATGAGCATATTAAGTTATCAATATTTCTATTATTATTTTAAAATGACGGCTTAAACATTTTAGAAGAAAAAATTAATATTGTTGAAACTATTTGATCATGTATGCTACCTGCATACAATGATTATAATTATAAATGATTAATTTGATTAGTTATAGCTAGGTACTCTGTTCAAAATTTCGTGCGAAATGCTGTCAAACTACTTATAAAATAGTTGGAATGAAATATATGGGGGATTTCATGTCAAGTGAACCAACTTTTGAAATCGATGTCTTCCGATCGGGATGAAATTTGCACCAAGGTTAGCTCTATTGGATAGTAACTCAGACACAATTTTTCAACAACATCGGTCGAGAACTCTCTGAGTTATAGGGGGTAAAATTTTGACAATTTGGTCAAACAGGGGTTTTTTCTTATCCATGTAACTTATTACCTATTGTTCTTAGCAAAATGTGTTCCAAATAGTATAGATAGCTATTTCTTCGATCTTTCGAAAAAAAATATTTAAAAAAAAAAATAAAAAATTTTTAATATTTTTTTTCCGAAATCAAAAACTTTTTTGACTTTTTTTTAAAATACGCTATTTTTTTTTATTTTTTTTTTTCTTAAAATAAAGTTTAGATATTTTCCTTGAACACCTACTTGGTCGCTTAGTGGGATGCGAGTGGGATATCTATCAAAATAAATATTTTGTAACTCAAAACATAAAATTTTTGACTTTTTTTGCAAAATCAAAAACTTTGTTGACTTTTTTTTTTCAAAATGGACCCTTTTTTAATCTTTTTTTTTAGGTCAAACAAAAGCTTAGATATTATCCTTGAAGACCCTTTTGGTCGCTTAGTGGGATGCGAGTGGGATATCTATCAAAATAAATATTTTTTAACTCAAGACTTACAATTTTTGACTTTTTTTTTTGCAAATACGATTTTTTTTCCAAATGGGCCCTTTTTTTAAAATTTTTTTTGTAGTCAAAAGAAAGCTTAGGTCCATTCCTTTAAGATATTTTTAGTCCCTTAGTGGGATGCGGTAGGATATCTATCAAAATAAATATTTTGTAACGCAAGACATACAATTTTTTAATTTTTTTTTGCAAAATCAAAATTTTTTTCCAATATGGGCCCTTTTTTAATTTTTTTTTTTGCTCAAAAGAAAGCCTAGGTCCATTCCTTTAAGATATTTTTAGTCCCTTAGTGGGATGCGAGTAGGATATCTATCAAAATAAATATTTTGTAACGCAAGACATACAATTTTTTAATTTTTTTTTGCAAAATCGAAATTTTTTTCCAATATGGGACTTTTTTTTAAAAATTTTTTTTGCTCAAAAGAAAGCTTAGGTCTTTTCCTTTAAGACCTATTTTGTCACTTAGGAAG
Organism: Calliphora vicina; assembly: GCF_958450345.1. NCBI lineage: Eukaryota > Metazoa > Arthropoda > Insecta > Diptera > Calliphoridae > Calliphora > Calliphora vicina. Next base: position 89,031,612 of record NC_088782.1, read on the forward strand.
ATGTGAGTAGGATATCTATTAAAATAAAAATGTTGTAACTCAAGACATTCAATTATTGACTTTTTTTTTGCAAATTCGAATTTTTTTTCAAAATGGGCCCTTTTTTAAAAATTTTTTTTTAGTCAAAAGAAAGCTTAGGTCCATTCCTTTAAGATATTTTAGGTCCCTTAGTGGGATACGAGTGGGATATCTATCAAAATAAATATTTTGTAACTCAAGATATACAATTTTTGATTTTTTGGCAAAATCAAAAACTTTTTTGACTTTTTTTTAAAATGGGCCCTTTTTGTAATTTTTTTTTTGCTATAAAGAAAGCTTAGGCCTATTCCTTTAAGATGGTTTTGATCGCTTAGTGGGATGCAAGTGGGATATATATCAAAATAAATGTTTTGTAACTCAAGACATACAATTTTTGTGTTAAAACATTTATTTTGATAGATATCCCACTCGCATCCCACTAAGGGACTAAAAATATCTTAAAGGAATGGACCTAGGCTTTCTTTTGAGCAAAAAAAAAATTAAAAAAGGGCCCATATTGGAAAAAAATTTTGATTTTGCAAAAAAAAATTAAAAAATTGTATGTCTTGCGTTACAAAATATTTATTTTGATAGATATCCTACTCGCATCCCACTAAGGGACTAAAAATATCTTAAAGGAATGGACCTAAGCTTTCTTTTGACTACAAAAAAAATTTTAAAAAAAGGGCCCATTTGGAAAAAAAATCGTATTTGCAAAAAAAAAAGTCAAAAATTGTAAGTCTTGAGTTAAAAAATATTTATTTTGATAGATATCCCACTCGCATCCCACTAAGCGACCAAAAGGGTCTTCAAGGATAATATCTAAGCTTTTGTTTGACCTAAAAAAAAGATTAAAAAAGGGTCCATTTTGGAAAAAAAAAGTCAACAAAGTTTTTGATTTTGCAAAAAAAGTCAAAAATTTTATGTTTTGAGTTACAAAATATTTATTTTGATAGATATCCCACTCGCATCCCACTAAGCGACCAAGTAGGTGTTCAAGGAAAATATCTAAACTTTATTTTAAGAAAAAAAAAAAAAAAAAAAAGGACGCATTTTAAAAAAAAGTCAAAAAAGTTTTTGATTTCGGAAAAAAAATATTAAAAATTTTTTATTTTTTTTTTTAAATATTTTTTTTCGAAAGATCGAAGAAATAGCTATCTATACTATTTGGGACACATTTTGCTAAGAACAATAGGTAATAAGTTACATGGATAAGAAAAAACCCCTGTTTGACCAAATTGTCAAAATTTTACCCCCTATAACTCAGAGAGTTCTCGACCGATGTTGTTGAAAAATTGTGTCTGAGTTACTATCCAATAGAGCTAACCTTGGTGCAAATTTCATCCCGATCGGAAGACATCGATTTCAAAAGTTGGTTCACTTGACATGAAATGCCCCATATGCGAAATAATTTCGCAAAAGCAGTACTCTGTTTTTATTGTGGAAAACATGTGAAATACATCTGGCAACCTTATTTTTCCACACGAAATAACATACGCTGCACTTCTTTCGCACGAACAGCTAGCTGTCAAACAGCATGTAAAATTTTTCGCGTGAAAAAACCATAATTTTTCGCAAATATGAACAGAGTATTAAGCTTATTGGGTTAAAAAATATCAAGAAAAACCAATAATTTGTTAAAAAAATCGCCAAACAAATCGCCAACTAGTTTGTAAATCGCCAAAAAACCGCCATGTCGCCAATTGGAAATTTTGGTCGCCAAAGGCTATGAAAAATCGCCACGTTTGGCGAGAAATCGCCATATCTGACAGCCCTGATTGTATTAGTTATACACTCTCTCCGCTCTCACCACGAATGGGTGTTGCCAGTAAACTTTCGTCTCTTTTCCCCAATTAAAAATGCAAAATCTCATATTGTTCATCATACATCTTCAAAAGATGGGACATTCTTTTTTTCACTGGCAACGCAGATTCTTATATTGTGCGATAAAAAAACGATACACAATAGGGTTCTATAGCTGAAACAAAAAGTCGACTTTTCGACTTTTTCCGTTTTTTAAAAAGTCGACTTTTCGAACTTTCGACTTTTTTCGTTTTTTAAAAAGTCGACTTTTCGAACTTTCGACTTTTGGTAATTTATAAAAGTCGACTTTTCGAACTTTCGACTTTTTAGTTAAATCGACTTTTTTCGACTTTTCGACTTTTTTAGACTATTTTCGACTTTTTTTAGACTATTTTCGACTTTCCGACTATTTTCGACTTTTTACCATTTCTTGTAAAAAATACATTGTTTCTACATTTATTGACGCGCCTTTTGTAATGTTTAGCAATAAAAAAAAAAATTTATCAAGGCGATAATAGTTAGAAGGATGTTGTGTAGAAAAAAGCTTTAATTTATAAACATTTATTTATTATTTATATTAGCATATACTACAAAAAATGCAAGTGCACCAAATTGCAATAGTTTTAGTATAATGTTGCAATTAATTTTTTTTTTAACAATCTAAAAGTCGACTTTTATTACTATTCGACTTTTATCGACTATTCGACTTTTTTCGACTTTTATCGACTATTTTCGACTTTTATCGACTATTCGACTTTTGAGATAACATAATCGATTGTTCGACTTTTTTCCGACCAAAAAGTCGATTTCGACTTTTCGACTTTTTTCAGGAAATAGACGATTGTTCGAACAATCGAACAATCGACTTATAGAACCCTAATACACAACCTGCTTGTTTGAGTTCTCAAGCTAGACTCACAAAGTATACAGAGGCGTCAAATTTGACAGTTCAAAAATACTAAAATCAGTTTTTTTTGAAATTGTTTCGATAGAAAGAGAAAACAAATTTGCGGACAGACAGTGCGTTAAAATAAACAAAATATATAAATAAGCACAAAACCAAACCAGTTGAAATTGTTTCGAGCGAAAGAGACAAATATATATTTTTTTGCCGTGTCGCCTCTGTATACTTTGTGCTAGACTGATTAAAAGTTGTTTATTTCTCTACAATGCATGTGCACACGTACGTACAAGGCGAATTCATAGAAGGTGGTGTCAGTTCTACAAAAACAACGATTGGTCTTAACAAATGTCAAAAAACTAAACAAATGTCAAAAAATTAAACAAATGAGTATTTAAGCTTAATATAGTGTAGATAATTGAATAGTGAGGGCTTTACTTATTTAAGTAAACAATAAATATTTTGTTAATAAGCTTAGAATATGTAGATATTTAAATATAAAAACAAGCTTTGACAGTTGTTAGAACCAAAAAGCGAAAAAAAAAAATTATCAGCTGTTTGACTGACTCCACCTTGTATAAATTCGCCTTGCGTACGTAACACTGCAGCCACACGATCAAGTTTTTCTTGATAGTCTTTTACATATACTGTTTGTCAAAATTTATAAAAGTTGAAAGCTGTGACGTAGGCAGCATGCAACTTGAAAACAATTTTAGTACAAATTGGGCAAAAACCTGTAATCAGCTGTTTTCTTGAAAGAAAAATTGAAAACCAACTTGAATGAGAAATTGAATCCAAGTTCGTTTCAATTCTTAAAAGTGTGAGTGTATTAGTAAAAAAGTGTGAGTGTATTAGTAAAAAAGTGTGAGTGTATTAAAACTTGAAAGGCAAAACTTGATCGTGTAACCCCCAAGTAAGAGAAGAGACAAGGTATATTAATTATAAGGTAGTGTTATCAGAACAGCTGATCGTTTTTTGCTACTATGTTCATTTTTCGCCGTAGTGCAGTATAAATGTCAAACTTTGTTTACATTTTGTAAATGTCAAACTTTGTTTTGCTGTTAAATTCGTTTATGTTTTAAAAACAATAATAATACTACACGAGATTAGTTTTATTTTTAAAAACATCAAATTAAATTACAAACAGATTCAAATTTATAAAAATTTTTTGTTTAACAAAAATTCGCTTTGATTTATTTGAGCTGTTTTTGACATTTTTCCTTGACAGCCAATTCGCCTTCAAATGCAGGCACAATGTCAAACTACATATAAAAAAATATAACCAATTCGCTCGGTATTCTGAATTCGCCGATGACACTACCTTATAATTAATATACCTTGAGAAGAGTAAATGAAAAACGCGGCGCCCATGTTTTGACCAAGGCGAATCTATAGAAGGTGACGACAGAAGAACAGCTGATTATTTTTTTTATTCAGTTGTTTAGACAAGTGAACTGTCAATTCACTTGTGTTTGTTGTGGCGAAAAATACAACAAACCCAAAAGCAAAAACAACCACAGGCAACTTTGACAGTTCACTTATCTTTTTACAAAAACAAAGTACCTGTTGTTTTTGTATATGTTGTATTTGTTGTAGTTCTGTCGTCACCTTCTATAAATTCGCCTTGGTTTTGACTTTCCCTGCAATAGAGAGAGCATTTTATAATGTGTTCTCAAAAGAGCAACTCTCTCACACGTACACAGAACCAGTGTTGCCATATATTGTTTGAAGAAAACTTTTTATTTCTAAAAAAAAACTTTTTTTTTAAACAAAAAAACTTTTTTTAAGTACATACCAAAGTATAACAAGTAGTCCAACTCTTTGACAGCAGTACCTAACTCTAAACATGTGTTAGTGAAAAGCACCTAACTCTAAACATGTGTTAGTAACAAAAATGTACATGTGTTGGTGCCTTTTCAATTTTCACCAGACCTACAGAGTTCTATAAAATTGTGTAAAGTTTCAATTTGTTTGATTTTCAATACCAAAAATTGAAACTCTGTTCTATAATTGAAATTCTACCACAAATAAAATTAAGTGTCAAAAATTAAAAAAAAATATTTTTTTTCACTTGTTCAAAATAAACGCTTTTTGGAAATAAATGTGTGCTGCAAATGTTTAAAAAATTAACAAAATATTGTGTAAAAGTGTAATAACGTGGGTCGGCCTTCATTTAGCCGGAAAATAGTAGTTAAAATTTCAAGTATTTTGATGTGTTTAATTCTCTCACAAGGGTGTTGAATTCACACGCTACACGTATATGTGAGAGAGTAATTTTAAAAAATTGAGAGTTGGACTACTTGGTAACTTTGGTACATACTAAAATTACAAAACCCAATTCGTACATATATGTAATCAAATTGAGATAATTTATGTGAATTTAGTGCTGGAGACACTTTCAATATATTCAAATCAATCTCCCCATTTAGTGAATGAATTTGGGGACTATCATTTTGAAATTATCGGTTCAACTTATTGATATAAATTTTCCAAAAAAAAACTTTTTTTTTAAAAAATAAAACTTTTTGCGTCTCAAAAACCTTGAAAAAAAGGGAAAACTTGACATATGGTAACACTGCACAGAACACATATTGTACAAAAACAACAACCACGTTGTTTGAGCACGTTGCGTTTGCGCTTATTTAATTTTTGTTGTTGTTTGTTGTTATTGTCAACCAATGCGAATTTATATACCAGGTGGTGTTGATAGCACAGCTGATTAATATTGTTTAGAGGTTTCAGCTGTCAAATTATCTTGTGTTTGTTGCGGCGAATGCTACAACAAACGTTAAAGTAACAAAAACAACAGGCAAACTTTGACAGCTGAAACCACATAAACAAAAACAAATTGCATGTGGTTTTTGTAAATGTTGTACTTGAATCAACACCACCTAATATATATAATTTCGCCTTGTTGTCAACAAATAATTGAGCAACGTAACCACTCCCATCAAGGCGAATCTAAAGAAGGTGACGCGAGAACTAAAACATGTACAAAAACAACAGGTACTTTATTTTTGTTAAAAGATAATTGAACTGTCAAAGTTGCCTCTTGTTGTTTTTGCTTTTGGGTTTGTTGTATTTTTCGCCACAACAACCACAAGTGAATTGACAGTTCACTTGTCTAAACAATTCGCCTTGACTCCCATGTTATTATTCTATTTTGTTTAGCCGTTTTTAACCATAAAAGTAAATAACAAACATTTCAGTTCATTGTTCGATTGTTGTGTTTAATTCTTTTAATACCTTTAACAATACCCAGCGGATTTTTTTCCCCATACATCTTCCAACTGAGACCAATGACAATGTAGATGCGACTAATCCAAAGTCTGTATTCAGTTTCCACTTACATTTGCACAGCGATGGCCTAGGCCGTCATATGGGTCCAACTCTACCGACAATGTAAGCGAAGGTCGGATGGGTCCAACTCCACTTACATTGTATGCGAAGGTCGGATGGGTCTAACTCCACTGACATTTAATCATCTTAAATTTCTCTTTCTGAAGCCGAACATTTCTTTTAATATGAAAAACACACAACAACACTTACTATTTTTAATTTATGCTTATTTATTTTATTTAATTATTTATTTTTAATGCCACAATCACGGTTAAACCACTTGTACTTTCCAAAACACTTTACAATATGAAATTTTTCTTTGAAAGAATAGAAAAAACTAAGAAACACCAAAAAATAAATAACGGGACAACCAATACAAACAACAAAACTATATTAACAATATGATACTACATTACTTAGCTATCCAATTCAGATGCAAGCAAGGCATATTTAACCAGGTGGCAGCGTAACGCCAGCTGACTATTTTTTGCTCTACTCGTGTTTTGCCTTGTGAAATGTCAAAAGCTTGTTTACAAAAATTTTTAAATTTGTTATAAGATTAAAAAGATTATTTTATATTTAAAAAAGAGAATATTTGTCACCGAGTTATGTGTATAAAATATTTAAAAGTGTTAAAAAAAACAATTTCATTTATAAAAGTGCGTTTTTGTGAATTTTTTTTGACGCTTTACACGGTTTTGCACAAACAAAAATGATTATTGTTCTTGTATTGTTGTAATTGTTGTAGTTACGCTGCCACCTTGTTAATACATCTTGGATGCAAGTACGATGACAACATTTTGTTCGATTTTGTCTTGTTCTTTAATTCTAATATGTATTTCATTTTACAATGGAATAGCAATAGGACTCATCTGAATCGGATGCTAGTTGTATGCTCTTAACCAATTTTATTTTATGTTTTCCTATTGACATAATAGTATACATTTGGATGTGTTTTAAATTGTAATAACCTGCGGACTGCTGGGTAGGGTACAACCAGAGGCGCAACTGAGAGTAAGCTGAGAGTAACAATAATTCCTCTCTTTACACGTACTTGTGATATGTGAATTCAACATACTTGTGAGAGAAATTAACACATCAAAATACTTGAAATTTTACCTTTGATTTTCCGACTAAATACAGACCGAACCACTTTATTACACTTCTATACACTATTTTATGATTTTTTTTTATAGGATTTTTACACTAGCGCACATCTAACATCTACCATCAATTTGCAAAGATGTTAACATCTTCCCATAAGAATTACACAGCGCTGAGTGCCAACATCTTTCTACATCTTTAAAAAATGTTCCTATCTCATTTCGTTCCACCTAACATCTTTCGATTATTTTAGTGTCACCACTAATAAAATGGCATTTATATTAAGAAAGAAAATGTAAACAAATATAATATAATAATGAGGGGACATTTTATTTGTTTGAAATTTGCTTGTGAAATTGTTTTCTTATTTAATTTGATAGTATAAAAAAAAAACCAGTCTCAATTCATTTTGTTTTCATAAAAACAATATGATTTTTAATATTTTTGCAATTTTACTGATGGTAGATGTTAGATGTTACAAGTGTGAACAAATCTTTCAAGTTTTCAACATCTTCCATACGTTTCGCCAAAATGTACGTAAGTGTAAAAACCCTATTAACAATTTACAGCACATTTTATTTCCGAAACATGTTAATTTTGCTCAAACGAAAAAAATATTTTTTATTAATTTTTGACACTTAATTTTATTTGTGGTGGAATTTAATTTATTGAACAGAGTTTAAATTTTTGGTATTGAAAATAGAAGAAAATTTAAATAAATTAAAATTTAAACATTTTTATACAACTCAGTGTGTCTGGTGAAAATTAAAAAGGCACCAACACATTCTCAAAACTTTGTACTAATACATTCTCACGACTTAGGTTTTTGACAACAGACTTAGGTCTTTTCCCTCTCAGATATATTATTCTATGCCTTTAACCATAGCACAGTAGTTTAGAAACTTTTTTTTTTGGAAATAATTCGGTATCTCGGGAACTATTGGAGATATTATTACAAAATTTCACATGGTTAGAGCTGAGGTGTTTTTGAGTTGAATTACATTTGTTCAGCTTCCTAGTGGTAATACGGGCCAGTTTGTGCCCCCTCAAAGTTGGTCACCTCGGGTCTCAAAATTTTTAAAAAAATCCCCAAAAATTCATTTATGATCCGAATGAGCTGAAATTTAAAATATAAATAGTCCTTGAGAAGATCTACAAAAAATACGCTTACATGTGTAGGTTATCTCCTTCAGTTGAAGAGATATTTAGGTTTATTTATTTTTTTTTTTAATTTTGCTCGATTTTTTTTTGTTTTTAGATATGGCGGCCCTACGGAGGGTCGAATTTTTTTTTCAAAATATCAGCTATATTGGCAATAAAATGTAAAAAGTTACACGCATCCAAAGTTGGAACATGTAAAATGGGCCTAATTTTTTACGATTTTTCCTAAAAAAGTCCCTATATTTTTTCTTTTGCAGAAACAAATTTTCTTTGGGACTATATACATTTTTTATATGTTCCGGAAAGAAAACTTAATGCAAAAGCATGTAAAGTAAAATTGGGCTCACTTAAGCGGACACAGTATCCCCCAGACCTATCCAAACTTGGACAATTTTAAAAAAAATATTTAGGTTTCAGTAAAAAATTATAAAAAGGCAAAGCACCGATCCTCGAAAAAGTTCCGTATTTGTATAACCCTATATGTTGTTTAAATACTTAGAAAGTTGTTTTACTATCACACGGTAATTAGCGTCACAGTAGGCACTTTTCTAAAAAAACTCAGTTTTTGGAACACATTTTCCCCGTTTTAGGAATTTCGGTATTTGAAAATATATATATGAAAAAACGTACAAATTTGTCAAATCGGGCAAGATTTGTAGAACTTCTGAGGAGTAAATAAAGGCTTTTTATATAAGTATTTGATACTGTTACGTTTTAACCTTTTCAAAACGCTGGTTTATTTCCCTTAAATAAACCGGATACTTTTGATTGCAAATAAAAGCCGTTTAGTAGTTTAAAAATTGTAACAACTCTTTATTTCTTTAAAATGTACAACAACAACAGAATTAAATAGCCACTCAATGTTTTTTTTATACACGTTTATAAATTCTCAGAATTACAGACACAATTTATAATGTACACGAATTTACTTGAAACAAATACAACACACTTTAAGGCACTTAGATGATGTTTCTTCGAAAAGCGTCTCTGATCAACTCACTGACGACTGCAACCTCTGCCACTATTTATAACACTGCATTACCATCTAGAAAGCTCTTTAACTGTCAAAGTTCGAATATTCTAGATCATACGCCATCTGTGGTGTACTTTCTACAATGTTCTTTAACTGATTATTCGAACTCGAATACAGCGTTGCCAACTTACAATCAAATCAACTGAAAGCTTTTATTTAACAATGCCCACAGATATGTTACAGTTTTACAGCACTGTTACTTGAAAGCATTATGCTACTTTTAAATCAGCCGTTAAAATCGTTATATTTGAATTCAAGTACAATTTCGTAACAATACTGTTGAAAACATTATGACCTGAGGATTGTTATTTTAGTAAAATTAAATAATTTTATAAAATTTTGGGACTTCATTTACCTTAAAAACTAAAAAAACTTTCATATGGTGATTTTCCACGAATAAAAATATAAAATTTGATTTAATGTAAAATTTTAACGGTTAAAGATATCGTAACAAAATTGGGAACTAATTTAGATCCAAATGTCCTTAAATTAATGACATTATAATTTTTGACATTTTTTATTTTCAAATACCGAAATTCCTAAAACGGGGAAAATGTGTTCCAAAAACTGAGTTTTTTTAGAAAAGTGCCTACTGTTACGCTATTTACCGTGTGATAGTAAAACAATTTTCTAAGTATTTAAACAACATATAGGGTTATACAAATACGGAACTTTTTCGAGGATCGGTGCTTTGCCTTTTTAGAATTTTTTACTGAAACCTAAATATTTTTTTTAAAATAGTCCAAGTTTGGATAGGTCTGGGGGATACTGTGTCTTAAGTGAGCCCAATTTTACTTTACATGCTTTTGCATTAAGTTTTCTTTCCGGAACATATAAAAATTGTATATAGTCCCAAAGAAAATTTGTTTCTACAAAAGAGAAAATATAGGAACTTTTTTAGAGATAACTGTTACCAAGTTTTTTTATTTTATTTAGAATTTTATTGCCAATATAGCTGATATTTTGAAATATAGCTGAAAATTCGACCATCCGTAGGGCCGCCATATCTAAAAAACAAAAAAAAAAAATAAACCTAAATATCTCTTCAACTGAAGGAGATAACCTACACATGTAAGCGTATTTTTTTGTAGATCTTCTCAAGGACTATTTATATTTTAAATTTCAGCTCATTCGGATCATAAAGGAATTTTTGTGACCAACTTTGAGGGGGAAAAACTGGCCCGTATTACCCCTAGGAAGCTGAATAAATGTAATTCAACTCAAAAACACCTCAGCTCTAACCATGTGAAATTTTGTAATAATATCTCCAATAGTTCCCGAGATACCGAATTATTTCCAAAAAAAAAGTTTCCAAACCACTGGGCATAGGGTACAACTAGAGGCGCAACTGAGAGTAAGCTGAGAGTAACAATAATTTTCTCTTCACACGTACTTGTGATATGTGAATTCAACATACTTGTGAGAGAATTAAATACATCAAAATACTTCAAATTTTAACATTGATTTTCCCACTAAATACAGACCGAACCACTTTATTACACTTCTACACAATATTTGGCAATTTTTTAGAATACTTTGCAGGACACTTTTATTTCCAAAACACATTAATTTTGCTCAAATGAAAAAAAATATTTTTTATTAATTTTTGACACTTTATTTTATTGTGGTAGAATTTAATTTATAGAACAGAGTTTCAATTTTTGGTATTGAAAATAGAACAAAATTTAAATAAATCAAAATTTATACATTTTTATAGAACTCTGTGTGTCTGGTGAAAATTAAAAAGGCACCAACACAACCTCAAAACTATGTACTAATACATTCTCACGACTTAGGTTTTTGACAACAGACTTAGGTATTTTCCCTCTCAGTAACGCTTCTATGGATATATTATTCTATGCCTTTAACCATGATACAACCATTAGAAGGTAGAATCACTAGGGAGAGAGTTTAAAATGATATGCCTTGTTACGTCAAATAATAGAAAAATAAAAAACAGAAATCCAAAAATATGAATAATAACAAATGAAAATTGAGAAATATTTTGATTATATTTGAAATACAGTTCAATATAATCGGAGTCAATGAAATGATGCATGCAAATCCGTGAGTGTTTCTTCAGCTCAACACCGCAGGCTGCACTCCATTCTTTAATTTTATTTTCAGTACATTTCATAAATCTTACGACATTTTGTTCAAATAAATATTTTTCAATTTAGTTAATTTTTGATGTTTTTTTTTCAATTGTACTTTTATTTTTTATTTTATATTAGTCTGACAATTCAAGGCATGTAGAATTGAGAACATATTTTGTAGTGATTCTACCTTTTATTGTTATATTATGCCTTTAACCATAAGTGGCAAGGCTATATACATACATACATATACAATGTATATGTATGTACAAACGGAATGACAAACTTACATATGTATATTATACATATGTAAGTTTGTCATTCCGTTTGTAAATTCTAAACGATTCTATATTGGATTTGCAATTACGGTTCCATATGTGTTCTACTATTTTAAGATTTTCTTTTCTTTAAATCTTATATACAGGGATGGAAAATTATATTTTTGTTCCATATTAAAATAGTATTAAAAAATTACTTTCTTCATCACCAGACTACTTAAAATTTTAATATTTTCATATTACAGTAGCTTTGTAAATTGTCGTCTGTTATCACATAGAAAATGCTGTTATAATAGAAAAGATTTTTAAAGAAAATGCTGTTTTTCATACGATTTTCTATAGAAAATACTGTTATACACAACATGTCCAAAAAATATAGTTATAGACAAGATTTTCTACAGAAAAATATTTTATTTCCTATAGAAAAATGTTACACACAAGATTTTCAACAGAAAATATAGTTATACCTACTTAAGACTTTCTACAGAAAATATTGTTATACACAAGACTTTCTACAGAAAATATTGTTATACACAAGACTTTCTACAGAAAATATTGTTATACACAAGATTTTCTACAGAAAATATTGTTATACACAACATTTTCTATAGAAAATCTTGTTATAACAATATTCTCTATAGAAAATGTTGTTATACACAAGATTTTCTATAGAAAATGTTGTTATACACAAGATTTTCTATAGAAAATGTTGTTATACACAAGATTTTCTATAGAAAATGTTGTTATACACAAGATTTTCTATAGAAAATGTTGTTATACACAAGATTTTCTATAGAAAATGTTGTTATACACAAGATTTTCTATAGAAAATGTTGTTATACACAAGATTTTCTATAGAAAATGTTGTTATACACAAGATTTTCTATAGAAAATGTTGTTATACACAAGATTTTCTATAGAAAATGTTGTTATACACAAGATTTTCTATAGAAAATGTTGTTATACACAAGATTTTCTATAGAAAATGTTGTTATACACAAGATTTTCTATAGAAAATGTTGTTATACACAAGATTTTCTATAGAAAATGTTGTTATACACAAGATTTTCTATAGAAAATGTTGTTATACACAAGATTTTCTATAGAAAATGTTGTTATACAGAAGATTTTCTATAGAAAATGTTGTTATACAGAAGATTTTCTATAGAAAATGTTGTTATACACAAGATTTTCTATAGAAAATGTTGTTATACACAAGATTTTCTATAGAAAATGTTGTTATACACAAGATTTTCTATAGAAAATGTTGTTATACACAAGATTTTCTATAGAAAATGTTGTTATACACAAGATTTTCTATAGAAAATGTTTTCAATATTTCCAACAGAAAATATAGTTATACCTACTCAATATTTTCAACAGAAAATATAGTTATACCTACTTAAGATTTTCTACAGAAAATATTGTTATACACAAGATTTTCTACAGAAAATATTGTTATACACAAGATTTTCTACAGAAAATATTGTTATACACCAGATTTTCTATAGAGAATATTGTTATACACAAGATTTTTTATAGAGGATATTGTTATACACAAGATTTTCTATAGAGAATATTGTTATACACAAGATTTTCTATAGAGAATATTGTTATACACAAGATTTTCTATAGAGAATATTGTTATACACAAGATTTTCTATAGAGAATATTGATATACACAAGATTTTCTATAGAAAATATTGTTATACACAAGATTTTCTATAGAAAATATTGATATACACAAGATTTTCTATAGAAAATATTGTTATACACAAGATTTTCTATAGAAAATATTGTTATACACAAGATTTTCTATAGAAAATATTGTTATACACAAGATTTTCTATAGAAAATATTGTTATACACAAGATTTTCTATAGAAAATATTGTTATACACAAGATTTTCTATAGAAAATATTGTTATACACAAGATTTTCTATAGAAAATATTGTTATACACAAGATTTTCTATAGAAAATATTGTTATACACAATATTTTCTATAGAAAATATTGTTATACACAAGATTTTCTATAGAAAATATTGTTATACACAAGATTTTCTACAGAAAATATTGTTATACACAAGATTTTCTACAGAAAATATAGTTATACCTACTTAAGATTTTCTACAGAAAATATTGTTATACACAAGATTTTCTACAGAAAATATTGTTATACACCAGATTTTCTATAGAGAATATTGTTATACACAAGATTTTTTATAGAGAATATTGTTATACACAAGATTTTCTATAGAGAATATTGTTATACACAAGATTTTCTATAGAGAATATTGTTATACACAAGATTTTCTATAGAGAATATTGTTATACACAAGATTTTCTATAGAGAATATTGTTATACACAAGATTTTCTATAGAGAATATTGTTATACACAAGATTTTCTATAGAGAATATTGTTATACACAAGATTTTCTATAGAAAATATTGTTATACACAAGATTTTCTATAGAAAATATTGTTATACACAAGATTTTCTATAGAAAATATTGTTATACACAAGATTTTCTACAGAAAATATTGTTATACACAAGATTTTCTACAGAAGATATTGTTATACACAAGATTTTCTACAGAAGATATTGTTATACACAAGATTTTCTACATTATTTCCTATAGAAAAATGTTACACTCAATATTTTCAACAGAAAATATAGTTATACCTACTCAATATTTTCAACAGAAAATATAGTTATACCTACTCAATATTTTCAACAAAAAATATAGTTATACCTACTTAAGATTTTCTACAGAAAATATTGTTATACACAAGATTTTCTACATAAAATATTGTTATACTCAAGATATTCTACAGAAAATATTGTTATACTCAAGATTTTCTGCAGAAAATATTGTTATACACAAGATTTTCTACATAAAATATTGTTATACTCAAGATATTCTACAGAAAATATTGTTATACTCAAGATTTTCTACAGAAAATATTGTTATACACAAGATGTCCTATTCTACAGAAAATATAGTTATAGACAAGATTTTCTATAGAAAATTATTTTATTTCCTAGAGAAAAATGTTACACTCAACATTTTCAACAGAAAATATAGTTATACACAAGATTTTCTATAGAAAATATTGTTATACACATCTTGTCCTATTCCACAGAAAATATAGTTATAGACAAGATTTTCTAAAGAAAATTATTATACCCTTCACCATGAGTGGCAAGGGTATATATAAGTTTGTCATTCCGTTTGTATTTTCTACATTTTTCATTTGCGACCCCACAAAGTATATAGTATATTCTGGATCATTATAGATAGCGGAGTCGATATAGCCTTGTCCGTCTGTGGGTTGAAATCGACTTTCCGAAGAAATCGGTCCACAAATGGCTGAGATATATTTTTGACCTATATCTGTATTACTAAGTCGTTAATATAGACAATATGGATATCTAACGATAGATATTTCAAAGACCTTTGCAACGACGTATATAAGACCATAGTAAGTTGGACCTACAATGGGTTAAAATCGAAAAATATTTTTTAACCCGAATTGGTTTTTTCACTAAGTTTAAAAAAAAATTAAAAAACTATTTCGAAAAAAACAAATTCCAAAAAATTGGAAAAATAAAATTTAATTTTTGTTTACCTAAAAATTTTTGAAATTTTTATTTTAAAGTATAATTTGGTGAAGGGTATTTAAGATTCGGCACAGCCGAATATAGCTCTCTTACTTGTTTTATTGCAGTTTGTCTTTTCAATTTTTTATTAATTTTTAACTTAACGGACACTTTTCATATTTTTAGTTACTGTAAAATATTTTTGAGTGTATGGATGTTATAGAAATATCCCAATAAACCAGAAAACGATATGATAGCAATATAATTTTCATATATGTATGTATTTTGCTTCCAATAAAATAAATAAAGAAACTACACATATTTGAAAAATACATACATCAAACAGAAAATAATTTAAATTAAAAGCTTTCAAACATACGAAAGCTGAAAACAAAATAATTATAAAATCATTTGAATTGTGGATAATACAACAAAATATGTACATTGATCTGAAGAAGATTAAAACTATGATTTGTGTATGCTAAGTTTCCTTTTTCAGAATTTAGTTTTTAGCGAATTATGTGAAATTGGTCAAAAAAATTTAAAGTTATTAAAAATTCGCCAGGCCATTAACGTGTCTCAGGCAACTAGAACAAGAACTGTAGGAACAAAATTAACATATTTTGATAAATATTAAAATAAAAGCTAATTTTTACTTAAAATATATCCATATTTACTTGTTTATGAGTTTTTGTCTTCGTAGGATACCGTTAACCTAGTCGCAGGTATGACCAAAAAAATTAAAATTTTTTAACGGCAGTTTCAAACTCCATTTTCCAATTTTTAAAAATTTGGTTAAACAAATTTCAGAATTTTTTTATCATTTCATTATTGAGAATATAATTGGGAATTAAAAATATGAAAAAATTATGAAAATATCTCTTATAGTTTTTCCGTACCTGCGATTTAAATTTTGAAATTTTCTAGAAAAACCAATTATTTGGCCATTTTTTGGAGAATGAGCTCTATTTCCTTACTGTTCTGAATTTAAAGTAAAACTTATTCAGAATATTATAGTTCATATAATTCTAAATATACTCTGAAAGTTTTACTAAAATTGGAAAAAGTTAAACCTTAAATCGTGAAGGTCAAAGGTCAATTTTTTTTAATATTTGGAGTTTCTAATGGAATGATAGCGAAATGTTATTTATTTTTGGGCCGATTTTGATAAAACTTACGAAAAATATAACATAATGTCTAGTATTTATAATAACAGCACAAAAATTAAAATTAACCCTTAATTGCACTTGGGGTTAAAATGACACCCAAATTTTAAAATCACGAAAAATACAGTCAATATGAATTTCGATAACTTTAATGTTTTTTATTATAAAATAAACTGAATCATTCAAGTTATTTTTTAAATTTTATAAATACTAGACTTTATGTTATATTTTTCTTAAGTTTCATCAAAATCGGTCCAAAAATAAATAACATTTCGCTATCTTTTCATTAGAAATTCCAAATATCGAAAAATTTGACCTGCACGATTTACGGGCTATATTTAGAATTACCTGGACTATAATATTTTGAACAGATTTTACTTAAAATTAATAACAGTAAGGAAATAGAGCTCATTCTCCAAAATTTAAATTTAAATCGCAGGTACGGAAAAACTATAAGAGATATTTTTTTATAATATTTGTTTTCCTAATTATATTCTCAATAAATCCCAATGAGATGATCGAAAAATTCTGAAATTTGTTTAACCAAATTTTTAAAAATTTGAAAATGGAGTTTTGAAACTGCTGTTAAAAAATTTTATTTTTTTGGTCATACCTGCGACTAGGTTAACGGTATCCTACGAAGACAAAAACTCATAAACAAGTAAATATGGATATATTTTAAGTCAAAATGAGCTTTTATTTTAATATTTATTAAAATATGTTAATTTTGTTCCAACATTACTTGTTCTAGTTGTCCGAGAAACGTTAATGGCCTGGCGATTTTTTAATAACTTTAAAATTTTTTGACCAATTTCTGTTTTTTATGTCTCATTAGAACGACAATTAAGTACACATTTCTATTCTTTTAAATTAAGTTGCAAAAGTAATTTCTTAATGGCAAAATTTTTATAAAAACTCTAAACTTCAGAGGGCTTGCGGCACTTAACCCCAACCGATTTACCTAAAATTTTTTCAGGATGATTTTTTTACCAATGTTCACCAAACTTGGGAGTGAGAATGGCCAAAATCCAACTTTCGTTTATTAAGGGCCACCCTAATGTATATATAACAGAAAAAAATATAATTTTTGGTTTATTGGGATTGCTTGATAAAATTCCATGTCAAGTAACTAGCATCTTACGTCAAATTAAGAGCATGAAATATTTTGAAACAAGTATCTAAGCTTTCAAGAAAAGATTAAAATGTATACAAAGTTTTGTCGAAGTATATGTAAAACCATTTTATATCTTCATCAGATTGCCCCTCTACAAGCAGAAACGTTTGAACGGTTAGTCCAAAGCAATAGTATTTTGCAACAAGTTCTTCAATTTTGTTCTCGTAATCGTTGATGCATAATAAACATATCAATCGTAGCTTTTTTGCAGCATTTTCCGGAAGGGTTTTTGAATCTTGCTGAACGTAAATAGCAGAACTCCGTTGAGCAAAGTTGCAATTATAAAATCTTCAGCATCCGAAAAAATAATTACACAGTAAAGTTTATGTCTAGTTTTTATTTGTGGGGGAATTAAATTTGACACCTTCTCTCATGGTGAATCGTAAAAAAAATGTAAAGTCAAGACAAAGTTTGATTTTGTTGTATAGTGTAATTAATGTGTTTGTTAAGTTTTAATTACCATTCTTTTGTGTGGTTTTAGCAATCCGGAAAAGTTCCTTGCTATAATCGTTGCGCAGTTCATAGAACTTTTGTTTTTTCTTCAACAATTTTTCAATGATTGCACACAGAAAACAGATCGATTGGAAATCAGTTACTATTATTAATATTTAATCAAATGAACTGAAATTTTATAGTTATTATTAAAAGATTATAAACTCAACTAACTTTCTATGTTATGGATAGAAAGACCCTAATTTGAACCGAATTATGGTACTAACAACTCTAATGTTAGTTGGATGAACCGATAATGAATGAAATAAAATGTATATTATGAATTCGTCTACAGTAACTAACTATAATTCAGCAATGTGTTCTTCATTTCCAATTATTAGTTCATGTAATCGAAAATTCGATTATGATTTAAGAAAATCAAATTCGGTGTTCTCAACCGACAGAAAATTGTCTGACATTTTTGTATAATAACATTTCTAAAATAAAATATATTGAAAATTAAGAATACAAAATATGATAAATTTTATTGAATTTTAAATTTAAAAATTTCAAATTAGCTGATGGATATGAATGGGTAAGTATATTAGCTTTATCTTTTCTTAAAATTGTGAATATAACTATGTCTTAATAGCGTGTTTAAATCCATTTCAGATTTACTAACACGGAAATAACAAATATCTGCATCCAGAAATTGTCAGCTTTTAATGAAGATTGGGAGCTTTATCTCTCGTTCCTTTATAGCTAGCGAGACTTTATTTGAAATTATTTTAATTTTTGCAATTAAATTTGGATGAATTTCGAGAGCTCAAAATAGAAGAGATATAGTAGCGTTTTTCTAATCACTATAAGCCTTAATGTGAACAAGGAACATATGGAAGTAAATATGGACTCCATTAAGAAATCCCCGTAGGAAAATTGCTGCTTTTTACAAAAATGTGCGATTTATCTATCGGAGCCTAATAATCTTTGGAACGTTTTTCATATACATTTCTTAGAACACGAGAATCTCTACAATCCGCTTGTATTTTTAAATGATGGTTGTTTGCTTTTATTCTACTTTCAACTTTGCATTGGAATTTGACAATATGACTGAGGTCTCAATAGAAACCCAACAATATCAACGCGTCGACAAGAATAGCATGAATATTTACATTATTTGTTTCATTGTAATACTAACAATTATTAGTTTAATCATAAGATTATGTTTATATATTAAGAATAAATAAATTGGGAAAAAATAAATTTGCATATAATTTGTTCTTAAAATAAAAAATATTTAGGTACCCCTACCTACATATCAATCCTTAGCACCGAATGGTTTCATTTTTAATAGTTGCGTGTACCATTAATTCAGCAATAGATTTGAGCTCGTATCATATATTCAGTTGCTTCAATCGAATTCTGAGATAGTACGTGCAACCGACAAAATTCGATTGGCGACAAATTCGGTTGCAATAACGAATCTGTTTTCTCTGTGTGTGGTTTGCAGAGCGAGAGAAAAAAATAATATTTTCAATACACAACTATTCTGATATATTTATGTCCCTCTCTCCAAACCACAACCATTTTGACATTTTCTCTTGTTTGTTTTCTATTTATTACCATATTACTCTTGTGCTTTATTTATTTAAGGTCCGAATAGAGTCTATTGTATCTTATTTGTTGGGTTATTTGAGTGGCGTGTTCAACAGCAAGTTTTAAGTTTTGTTCAAAATTTTTGAGTGAGATATCGATATCTTCTGGTGTTCTTAACGATATATTTTCTGTACTGTGTGTGTGATATTGCAGAGTGTCCAGTCGGGAATACTATTTCTAGGGGGTTCAATAGAGTAACGAAGGTGGGTGAGTGATCCGAGGATAATTCTAATGAAGATTTAACCTGCATTAGTTCCATTGGTAAATTTTGCTTGGGTCAGTAGGCCAGTATGTTGGTTCTCCGCTCGACAGCACATTCAAATTCAATTTAGAAATTGTATTAAACAAAGCGCGACCTTTCGGGGTTACAAGTCTTGATCCCCAGTGAGTATGCATTATAGCATTATAATCGCCAGCTGCCAGGAATCGGGGTCCTAGTGATTCGTAAAAATGTTCATATTGGTTTTCAGTTATCGAAAACCTTGGAGGTGAATATATCGACGAAATTAATGGTTTCTGTAGCAATCATCCAAACAGATTGTCGTAGCTTGACGATAATCTTCACAAATATCACACATTGAATGGTGTTTGATACGAATTTTAATTAAAACTCCAGAGCCTCCACATGCTCTATCTCTTGGATCATTTGTGCCATAAAAAACAAATCCATTTATCTTAAATAAACTTCTAGACGTCAAATGGGTTTCAACTTCATGACTTTTTAGAAAATACTCGAGTTCGTTTTTATGTTGGCGAATGCCGTTAGCGTTCCAAAAAATATATTTTTAGGCAGTTCATGGTCTGTTAAGCACAGCCTGCAATAATATTGATTGCATCTTAAGCATTTCTTGCATCATGTTACTCATTGAGTTTGTAAAGTTATTTACCGTTTGCACAAGAGTTTCTATTGTAGATTCTAGTCTGGTAAAATTGAAAATTGGCGTTTGCTCTCTTACCTCTGGGTTCATATTTTGGTTTTGTGGTTGACGGACTTGCGTTTGAGTTTGGTTGTTTCTTAGTACATTTGCATATTTTTTTTGCTGTCATATGTCTGTTGCAATGGGGGGTAGTTAAAATTGGGGGTAGTACAAAATATAAATTAAATATTTTCAAACATACATAAATACTTTCAACGATTATTAGTGTACATTTTATAAATGTTTATATTAAATAATCTATCTATATAAATAAAAATCAAATGTCGTTCGTTGGTAATTACATCAGTTGATAATGTGGACATATCCGCAATAGTTGATGAATGGGTGACCTAGGTGTTGATCAGCGGATAAGAAATTTGACAGAAAATATGCTTAGGAGCAGGGCCATTAACTCTAATATGGGCATTGGTAGGACAAGGAAAGTTGTGACAAGAGGCACACCACAAGGTGGTGTCATCTCTCCACTTCTGTGGAATCTCGTCGTAAATAATATCCTATCCAACGATGAAGTCACTCAACTTCAAATGGGCCGCTATGTTAGCAGTAACGAAGCAATTTGGCGCATGTTTCCATTTGCTATTCATGAAAGACATTTAGTCATACATCTAGAAAATGGTCAAAGAGTGTACTTTACTGAGGAGAATGTATTACAATGAGTTGATCGACCGCCATCTACAACATTGACCAGATGTTTTGAAATGTGCCGAAATGATGAATTGGACAGAAAGCAGCTATACTTCGAAATGCCAAGATATTACTTCGAATCAATCGTCAAAGAAATTTCAACGGCGGAAACAAGAAAATCAAGTTCTAGGTTTCCCCATTTATTTTCAAACGATGCATTAGGTCACATTTACACAGTCTATCTAAGAAACGATGAGTGTTTCTATTTGCGTTTGCTATTAGACAACGTTAGTGGCCCAACATTATTCCATGATTTGCGAATTATAAATGGTGAATTTTGTGACACGTATAGAGAAGAGTGTCAACACTTGCGATTGTTAGAGAATGAAATGCTCATCAATTACGAAAAATTTTTTCGATAATTATCTCAACATGCTTGCCATCCAAACCGACTGATTTGTGGAGCAAATACAAAGATGCCATGTGTGATGATATTTTGCATAAGATGCGTATTAGAACATCAAATCCAAATTTGCAACTGAGCTTTGATATTAATTGAGGATATGTGCTTGATGATGTCGAACAAGGTATTATCCGATGCACGAAGTATTTAACCAAGAGTTGCGACGAAAATGACTATATGGTTGAGATGCCTTGAGGGAATCAGTTCAAACAAACGTTCCACTGTTGAATTGACAATAAAAAGTATGCGTACGACAAAATCCGAACTAATCCGAAAGGTGTTTCCAAACATTGCAAAAAAATACAAAAATCATGATTTGGTTGAGCGAAAGTGCTATATTGGCTGCAAAAAACTTTGATGTTGACGAATTCAATTTTAAGATTCAAAGTGAAATTGATGACGTACAAATCGGTGGATTCCGTTACTTCCCAAAATGATGTCGTCAACTATCAAACCGAGTTTTTAAATTCGCTGGAATTACCCGGATTACTGCCTCACAATCTCCAACTGAAAGTCCGATCGGCAATCAAAATGTTACGAAACATAAACCAAACACGCCTTTGTAATGGCACCCGAATTGCGGTAAAAAAAACCTGATGCATAAGCAACAATACATAAAGGAAAGTACAAAGGAGAAGACGCTTTGATACCAATGGACTGTTTCCGTGTCGGAACACCATCAGCATTATTTGTTTACGCCCCAGACAACAAAACAAAAAATGTCATGTATCATAGATCTTTTCAATGAACGAAATATGATATCACAGCAAAGTAATCGAAACAAGTATTTCTATATTTTAATTGGTTACCTGAACATCGATCTTTCAATCAACATGTATGTATATAGAACACCCTAAGATTCATTGTAGTACATATTTTCAAATCAAATATACCCCAAACCTATAAGAATAAAAATTATCATTTTCTCTTATTAACTATTTTTACACATTTTAAACAGCTTCTCACAAATCGTTCATTTTCTCTAATTTGGACAGGATAACGTCTGTCGGGTCTGCTAGTTTGTATAATAAGTAAATCTGACCTTAAAATAAAATACTTTTGTTTTTTTATTTACATTTTTTCAATATAAGAGACCTTTATCATGTCATATTGTCATAATGTCCTAATATTTCCCAATGGTTTTTATTGTTTTTCAAGCAAACAATGTCCTAAAATAATAGTACTCTGTATGCTATGTTTATTGTGTTATCGTAACCAACCAGTAGAGACTTGCGTCGAATGCCTAAGAGTCGGATAAGCCGAGCTGACGTGTCGTGATATATTAGGACATTATGACAATATGACTGATAAGAGACCTTGTGAATTGACCAATTGTTGAAATATTTAACCATTTACATAATTAATACTTATCAAGCACTATGGTAGTTTTAGTGAAAATGTATTTGTGTGACACCGACAACGCTTGACGCTTTTTGATAGTGTATGGTGTTTTCTCATCAATCACGAAAGCATTCAAAAAATATTTCAAGGCGTGAAGTTGATAAGTTTGTCGGATGAAGAGAATAATTTTATTTATTACATATTTCTTTTATTATTTTTTCTTGTTTCTAAACATGCTGCCCAAAGCGAATCTAATAAGGTGACCTCACGAAAACAGCTGACTTTTATTCTTGAATTCGCCGAATTCGTTCAACCGTCAAAATTCCTTATTTGTTTACAATTGTTAGCTGTCATTAAATTATAATTTTAGTTTGTAAAATTTTTGTTTTTGAACAAAAATGTATAAAAACCGATTAATTTATCACAAAAAAATTGAAGTATTATAAAATAAACCAATTTCTTTAGCACAGTTTTAGTTTTAATTTGTTTTTTTACTGTTAATAACTTCTTGCATGTTTTGGCAGCCTTTGGCCGGACGCACATATTTAATACTTAAAAATTTCATTGAAATATACAGAAACTTGGATTATATACATTACAAAGTTGTCGGAAATGAAAAACATCTTTCCAATGACAAGTAAAATGCATAGGTTCTTTATTTATTGGTAATAAGTTTGATCTTATTGGTTATAAGGCGGCTTTTGGCCGGGTGTACATACTTACAAGAATTATATGGTATTTTTTTCTACCTAAAACAACATCCAAATGTCGAAATTTTACAGCATCATGTGAATTATATGAAGTACAAGTTGTTCAATAACCAATTCAAATCCAATTTAAACTTGATTTTATTGATAATTTTCTTCTTTTGTTTCTGATAAAAGGCAATAATGCCTACCAGTGTTGCCGTTTTGGTTATTTATTACCAAAATTGGTTATTTTTTTTCCGGATGTGTAGGTGTGTATTTATTTTTCATTTTGGTTACTTTTTTCAAAACATTTTGTTATAGACAGATTTTTCAATATTTAATATACGATCCTAACGAGATCGTATAATTAAGACTAATGGTGGTGTACTCTAAAAAAAATTTTCGACATCGGTTTGTGTTAATCCTTGTTGTAGGTGTATAATTTTACATGTGAGTTTTCATAAACAAATATCGCTTTTTTATTTTATACTAGCTGACCCGGTGCGCTTCGCCACCCCAATTAGAAGAGTGAATCTGATTGTAAATGTCTAATTTCATATTTCTGGGTCCATTATTATAGAAAATGCAAAAGAAAGTTATCACTAAAGTCACCTTTTGTGAATTCAAATTCATTCAGAATCATGTGTGCCTAATTTTAAATTTTTAGGTTTATTATTGTAAAATAGTACCATTGCAAAAAGTACCATTGCAATAAACAAATAGTACCATTGATTATCACTTTTGAATTCGCACTCACTAAACCATAACCCGTCAAGTTTGAATTTTAAATTTGTATAGCCTTTCCTATATTATCAACTAATTTTGTTTCTATAACAATTAATATTTAAAAATTATCACAAAACCGAAAAAAACGAAACCGCGGTTTTGAAATTCTTCGGTTTTTTTCCGTTATTATAGTAAATTCAAAAAAGTACCTATGAGCACAAAGAAAAAGTACCAAGAAGTATGGCCTTGAATTTTCACTCACTTTGGACCATAGACGCCTAATTTCATATTTCTATGTCCCCCACTTGTGGTTTCCTACTCACTCCCATATAAGCTTAATTTCATGGTTTTAGGTTAATTGGTGAAGAAATTACAAAAAGTCGAATAAAGAAAAAGTACCAAAAAGTCTATCTCTAGAATTCTCACTCACTTAGGACCATATATGCTAAATATCATCCCCCATATGCATAAACAGTTTATAAATTTATCAAAGGTTTATGAAACAGATTTTGTATGGAAATTTTGTTTTATAAACCTTTGATAAATTTATAAACTGTTTATGCATATGGGGGCATGTTTCTAATTTCATTGTTAAAGAAAATTCAAAAAAGTACCATTAGAATAAAGAAAAAGTACCAAAAAGTCTCCCCCTAGAATTCTCACTCACTTTAGAACATATACGCTTTATTTCATGTTTCTAGGTTCATTGGTGAAGAAATTACAAAAAGTACCATTCGAATAAAGAAAAAGTACCAAAAAGTCTCCCCTACAATTCTCACTCACTTAGGACCATTGTAATGATTTATTTTACTTAATTAAATTTTTATTTATTAAAGTATCAATTATTATTAGTATACATTCCCAAACATATAGCATGCGATATATTTTGTTTAGATAACCTTATCCATATACACTGTGTATTAGTATGTTTGATTGTACATACAATAACCTTTCATGCTCTCAGCTTTTGATATCATTGTCAATCTCGTGTTTATTAATATCTTTTGTCTCCCTTTTGCAAATAGACAAACAATTTATCTTGTAATTATGTGAAAGAATAATTAGTCTATTTCTTTTACATTCATTAATTTTTGCTACATAATTATAACAAGCTTTTCTGAATAACCTAACGCTTTCTATTTGATAATCTTAAAACGATCACTTGCAATTAGGCAGTTGTGAAGTAAAGATAATCGTCAATATTTTAATATTAAATATTAATTGTGGTTAATAGTGGAAAAAACCCAAAATTATTTCATTTAAAATTAAATTAAATTCAAATAAAAGTTGCTTCTTTAATTTTGCAAATCTTCTTTAAACAACAAAAAAACACATCAATATTCATTTATACAAGCAAAGGCTTGTTTGTCTCTGACCTGGATTTGAGACTATAAATTTTTGGTTTCGCTGGTTAGAAGAGTCTAACGCTTACATCAAATAAGTGGAATTATTGGCAAAATCACATAATCTAGTGGTCTTCAGATAACTCAGTAATATCGGAGCACGTTTTGGGCCTAACCTCAAATTTTACACCATTCGTGGTAAAATCACGTAATCTAGTCGTCTTCAGATAACATTGTAATATCGGAGCACGTTTTGAGTCTAACCTCAAAATTTACAACACTCGAGTTATAATTCATACTATATAAGACTAAGTATATTACACAGCTATTAAGTCAGATTTTGCTTAAAATTATATTTCTTTTAACAGTTAACATATAATTTCTGTCAACTGATTAATTAATAAATTGTTTTTTTTTGAAAAGAATTATATTAATTTCTTGTTATTTAAAATTATATCCTTATTATGTATATTTCTTTACAATGTAATACAAATATTTTAATTAAAATTGAATTATATTATCTGAATTTTACTACAAAATCAATTTTTTTTTTTACATAATTTTGATAATAATGCTAATATTCATTTTTTTTTTGAAGAAAAAGTAATTTAAATTTGTAAAATACTTAAACTTTTTTTTAAAAAAAATTGCAAGAAATATTCAAATACACTCAAAGTTGTTCGTATTTACTATTTTCTTATATATTATTACTTAAATTTATATATATCATTCCTATTACCTTTAATTCATTTGTTACTATTCAATTATCTATTATATTTAAAATAAAAAAATGATGTAAAATATTATACTGAACAAAGGTTAGTTATAAATACGTATATATGTTACATTTTAACTAAATTATTTTTATGAGTTTAATTAGTATCTAGTCTACACTACAATATGAATTATTTACAAAATTTCTAAAACTTCAACAACACAGTCATCACGTCACATATATTCCAGCATTGATGGGCCCACCAATCGGAACAATATAAAACGAAACATCAGTATACAAAAACATAAAATTTTGTAAGTAATATCATTCATAATTTAATTTATATACATATGTAGGTATTCTAATTCAGTCCAGTCCTGTCCGATTCTATTTTGTCCCCTTTCCATTTTCTCATTTGCCTATACAAAATATTTTAATTACTAGTTGTTTAATTTTGTTCATTATCTATTTTAGTAAGCTTTCGGCACTCTATACTTAAATATGTAAACATTTTTGAATTAAATGCATTTTTTTTCTCCTTATTTTTATTTTCTCTTATTACTTTATTTGTTTTGATCAATAAATTTCTCATTGAGTTTAATTTGTAAATATGAAATCTCACTAGTTTAATTTTTGGGAAATAACAACTACAATGAGTTATTTTGCGTAATGTATTAGGTCATGTATTTTTAGGGACAACTTCAGCAAACTCAGGGTATTTTAGTTGTCAAGGTGTAAGACAAGGGAGGGAACACGTATACCCTACATGGTGCAGATCTTGCCATGACTTATTTATTTGATACCTTGCATTATATTTTATTTTTTTGCCTTCTCTTTGGTAGTTTTTACTTATTGGCATGGGGAGAAGGTTATATGCTTACGCGCAGAATGAAATGGGTTGAGAACCACCACTACTATGTTTAGAGTTAGCCGGACACAGACTTTCATGCCACTGAACCTTTCTTCTTTCATAACTTTTAAATTTTTTTATTATTATAAATGAAACCAGCGCGTAACATATATGGCGCCCAACGGCAAGCTATCTTTTAAGTTTATTTTTTTTTTTAACTTTGTTTTAAACAAAGTAGCAAAATTAAATTCTTTTCTTTCAAGCTGTTAAAAAAAAAAAACAAAAAAAAAAAAATACACAGACGTGCAGAATAACACCAATGAATGAATCGTGGTAGTCCTAGGAATTTGAAGATTCGAAACTTTGTTTCTAGTTGCACCAATGATGACATAGAATTAACAGCTCTTAAACTACCAAATTTCTATTTTTCTGGAAGTCCGAATTTTGAAACTATAGTTATAATTTTCGTTGTGCCAGATATCAGGAAAAATTGTTAATGTATAATTCGGATTATAGGAGAATTATATCTAACAGCTTGTCTGTATGAAATTCATACTATGAATTAACAATGTTATAAAATAATTTAGATCCTTAATTAATGACCTATAGAAGGCTAAATTCGTTGCTAATTATTTTTTTTGTAGAAAAAAAAAAAAAGAAAAGGAAATAATACATGACTATATTTATTTCGCAGAATGATTTTACGTATGTTGTTATTCCCATAAGATTTGCATAGTTATTATTTTTAAAATTATCACAAAACTAATTTTTTTTAATACCTTTAAATAATTTTATATATACGATTTAAACAAAACTATTTTCTTTGAGGAAGAATTAGGAAAATATTGGTTTATATACCGAGACTAGTTTTATATAATATATAAATAACATATACATATTTTTTTGAATTGCTTAAGTATTTTGGTTAAAATTTGTACATAGAATACATTTTGATATATTAGACTAATATTCCTCGTTATGAATACGAGAAATTCGGCTAGAGGATTGCAAAATAATTCTTATAGGGGTCATAGAAGAAGCTTGTCTTCATCTGGTAACAACATCTCCATCGAGTTAAACAATTCTGTTAACAATCGTAAATCACGAGTAGTTCATTCTCCAGCTAAAACTCAAGGCACTAAGCAAAAGGCTCAGGCAAGTCAGAATTCTAACGTTGTACCAACAAGCCAAAATAAACAACAAGTTCAAATCATGGATACAAATAATTCAAATCCTTCACATTCTCAAAGTTTTGCTCCTCTACAATCTTCACAAAATGCCAATGTAGAACAGGCTGAACTACCTTCTGGCTCAATTAGACTCCCACAACAAAATGCTGCTACAATTAGCTCAGAAGAAAATGGGAGCACTCCATTAGATTCTTTGATAGCTCTCATGGAGCAAACTATGCGGAATACTAGGGAAGAGTTTAGGAGGGAATTGAGTTCAATCAGAGACAGCATATCCCAAATAGGGAATACGAACACTTCTATTCCTTACAGACCACCCGACCTGTCAAATAATTTTGTTCAACCTAATTTACTCAATTTTAATATGAATACAAATCCTCAAACTATGAATCATTCCATGGATTTTCAAACAAAATCCAATTTTAGTGGCGAATCAAACGTCAAATTAGAAAAATGGAAAATTTCATATGACGGTTCTGGCTCAGTATCAGACTTTCTTTTTAAAGTGGATACATTATGCACAAGATCAAAATGTTCGGAAGAGCATATCTTATCAAATTTTCATGTACTATTAGACGGTAAAGCTGAGCAGTGGTACTGGCTATTTACAAAGCAAAACCGAGATATTTCATATCCTCTTCTTTGCAGTGCTCTTACTAGAGAATTCGGGCAGTTAGAGTCTGACCACGACATAATATTAAAAATCTCGCTAAGAAAACAACAGTATAAAGAGGTGTATGACGATTTCCATGCTGCTATTATTTCTATGAATTCGAGACTTCGAACACCTCTACCTGATAGTACACTAATTGACATTGTAAAAAGAAATGTTAACTCGAATCTCAGATTTTTATTATTTAACTCTGATTCAAAGTCTATGAATGATTTCAGAGATATTGCTCGTAAAGCGGAAAAAGTACTTAGAGATAACAAATTTCAGAACCCAAATTTAGTATCAACTCGTAATGTAAATGAGCTTGAAAGTTCCATTTGTGAAGATAACGATTTAGAAGATAACGACCCCCAACCAGATGCTATACAGTTTTCGAGGAAAAGAAGTCAGTACGATTACTCACAAATACAATGTTGGAACTGTTTGTCCTTAGGACATTCGTACATTTATTGTCCTGAAGAAATTCGAAAAGCTTTTTGTTTTAAGTGTGGGCTTAAAGGAGTACTTACTCCCAAATGTCCAAACAAGCATGCTTTTGTAAGACAGGGAAACCAGAAAAAGGACGAGATGGCTACCGGGGACACTCGTCTAGTTCACCCTACCCCGAGTTTAAATTAAATTCTGAGTCATTTTTCAAACATTTTTCCGAATATGAATTTCCAAGATCATCTCAAAAAGAAAAACACGACTTAATCGATTCCACAGACAGAAAACATACTACTCAAAGAAAACCTTCACTGAAAATACTAAAATGTAGACAACGTTTTAAAAAGAGGAAACTTGTGCGTAAAATTTTAGAATCAACTATCATTCATGGTCCAGATTATAGACCATTTGCTAAAATCAAAGTTTTTCATAAAGAATTATTAGGTTTGCTGGATTCAGGGGCAAATGTTTCCGTTTTGGGGAAAAACTGTCTACCCTTCTTAGAAACGAATAAAATTTATTATAGACCATTAAAATCTTTTTTAAAAACAGCAAATGGATCACGACAAGAAGTAATTGGTTCTTGCTTGTTGCCAGTTCTATTCAAAAATGTTACACGCAATATTGAATTCTACTTAGTTCCATCATTAAATCAGGAAGTATATCTAGGCATAAATTTCTGGCGAGAGTTCGCTCTGGCACCCGATATTTTCCCAACAGTTTCTGCCATTGATGCAGAATTGACTGAATCACCTGATTCTAATGCCGACGCTAAATTTCATAAGCTTTCCTCCGAACAACAACTTATTTTAGAAAAGACAATTTTACAATTTCCCTCTTTTGAAAAGCTAGGACTTGGGTGCACGGACTTACTAGAACATAACATCGACACAGGGGATGCAGGCCCCATTAAGTCAAGGCATTACCCACTATCACCTCCACGGCAAGAGGAAGCTTTCAAAGAAATAGAAAGACTTCTTAATATGGGTGTAATAGAAGAATCGAACTCTCCATGGTGTTCACCAGCTGTTTTGGTGCGAAAACCTGGAAAAGTTCGATTATGTATAGATTCGAGAAAACTTAATGCAGTCACAAAAAAAGACTCGTATCCATTGCCCCATATAAATGGGCTATTAAGTAGACTCAAGGATACGTATTTTATTAGCGGCATTGACCTTAAGGATGCATTCCTTCAAATAAGGCTAACCGAAACGTCAAAGGAAAAAACAGCCTTTGTAATACCAGGTAAGCATCTGTATCAATACAAATTTATGCCATTCGGACTATGTAATGGACCACAAACAATGAGCCGACTTATGGACAAAGTGGTACCATCAAAGTTAAGGGAAAATGTGTTCATCTACTTAGATGATTTGTTGGTATGTAGCTCAGACTTTGATTCACACATAAAACTTTTGGCTGAAGTGGCTTCGTGTTTAAAAACAGCAAATCTAACAATAAACGTTAGCAAAAGTAAGTTTTGTCAAACAGAAATTCGATACTTGGGCTACATTGTAGGAAATGGCTGCCTCAAAGTAGATCCCGACAAAGTTAGTTCAATAGTTAAGTTCCCTCTGCCGAAGAGTCCTAAACAAGTCCGTAGATTCATCGGAATGGCGAACTGGTACAGGTCATTTGTAAGTAATTTTTCTGATCTTTCTGCTCCTTTAACTGACTGCCTCAGGAATTCAAAAAAATCTTTTACCTTATCCGAAGAGGCGAAAATATCTTTTGAAAATCTGAAAAAGTCACTTTCCACAGCTCCCGTTTTGGCCCAGCCAGATTTCAAAAGGGAATTTATAATTCAGTGCGACGCCTCAAGAGTTGGCGTTGGTGGAGTACTTTTTCAGTGTGATGATGCTGGTAAGGAACACCCTATTTCATTTGTGTCTCAGAAATTAAACAAGGCTCAAAAGAATTACACAGTCACAGAGCTAGAGTGCATGGCAGCAGTTGTATGTGTAAATAAATTCAGACCCTATATAGAAGGCTTACCCTTTCGTATTCTGACAGATCACTCTTCACTTAAGTGGCTTATGTCTCAGAAAGACTTAAGTGGAAGGCTGGCTCTCTGGAGTCTAAAACTGCAAAGGTATGACTTCACTATAGAGCATAGAAAGGGGTCATTAAACGTTGTTCCTGATTGCTTATCAAGATTTGATACGGACGAGCTATCGCTAACAGATATACCACTCGAAGTAGACCTGAATTCTTCGGAATTTGATAATGAAGAATATCAGAGTCTTAGGAAAACTATTGAGGAAAATAGGAAATCATTGCCTGACATATGTATAAATGATAAATTTGTTTATAAAAGGGTAAAATTTAGATCAGGTTCTATTGAGGAAGAAGAAAACCTATGGCGCCTCTGGGTTCCGAAAATGTTATGCAAAAATATAATAGAATCTGCTCATAGTTCAATAACTGCATGCCATGGCGGATTTCTAAAAACTTTAGCAAGAGTAAGACAAAAATATTTTTGGCCAATGATATTGGCGAAAGATATTAGACATTTTATTCAGAATTGCGATACATGTAAGATCATCAAGTCTAATAATATGATCTCTAAACCTCCTATGGGTAATCAATATCCAACACAAAGGCGCTTTGAGAGGTTTTATTGTGATTTTTTGGGACCTTACCCTTTTACAAAAGCAAAAAATTCGGTTATTTTCATATGCCTAGACCATTTAACAAAGTTTCTTTTTCTAAAACCCCTTAAATTTGCAACATCTGCAAACGTAATATTATATTTTCAGCAAGAGATTTTCCCAACATTCGGAGTCCCAAGATATATCCATAGTGATAACGCGAAACAATTTGTATCCCATGAAATGAAGGACTTTATGAATGAGTATGGTATTCAACATATCACTACTGGATTTTACGCCCCGCAGGCGAATGCTTCAGAGCGCGCAAATCGCGAGATAATTTCCAAAATTAGATGTTTTCTAGCCGATCATAAAGACCACAGTAATTGGGATAAATATATCCCACAGGTTCTATCTATTTTAAGAAGTGATTATCATTCCTCAATAAAGTGTTCTCCATATTTCGCAACTTTTGGTCAAAATATGATACAGCATGGTAGTTCTTACAATATTTTAGATAAACTTGGTTGTATGCAGGAAGAAGATGTTTGTGTATTAGAAAACTGTGATAAATTGAATAGAATAAGAGAAAAGGTTAGAAGTAATTTGAATGAAGCACATGAGAAATCTAGCAGAAAATATAATTTTAGAACAAGACCAATAAATTTCCATAAGGGACAGATTGTGTACAGAAAAAACCATGCCCTCAGTGATCAATCCAAAAGAATAAACAGAAAATTCATGCCGAAATATGTGAAATGTAAAATACGGGATAAAATAGGTAACACATTATACGATCTAGAAGATTTAAATGGTAAATATATAGGAAAATATCACGCGTCAGATATTAAGTCATAATTTTGCCCGGCTTTCGTGGGTCGTGCCACACTTTTTTTTGCAATGTATAATAATAAAAAAATTGCTTTTTCAGAATATATATAAGCTTATATATATTTCCTTAAAATACATTTTCATAATTTTAATATTCGTCAAATGATTTGAACTTTTAGTAAAATAAATATTTCCTGTTCATTTTTTTTTTGTATAAAAATCAGAAGAAAAATGAAGCAGTTTTGTAATGATTTATTTTACTTAATTAAATTTTTATTTATTAAAGTATCAATTATTATTAGTATACATTCCCAAACATATAGCATGCGATATATTTTGTTTAGATAACCTTATCCATATACACTGTGTATTAGTATGTTTGATTGTACATACAATAACCTTTCATGCTCTCAGCTTTTGATATCATTGTCAATCTCGTGTTTATTAATATCTTTTGTCTCCCTTTTGCAAATAGACAAACAATTTATCTTGTAATTATGTGAAAGAATAATTAGTCTATTTCTTTTACATTCATTAATTTTTGCTACATAATTATAACAAGCTTTTCTGAATAACCTAACGCTTTCTATTTGATAATCTTAAAACGATCACTTGCAATTAGGCAGTTGTGAAGTAAAGATAATCGTCAATATTTTAATATTAAATATTAATTGTGGTTAATAGTGGAAAAAACCCAAAATTATTTCATTTAAAATTAAATTAAATTCAAATAAAAGTTGCTTCTTTAATTTTGCAAATCTTCTTTAAACAACAAAAAAACACATCAATATTCATTTATACAAGCAAAGGCTTGTTTGTCTCTGACCTGGATTTGAGACTATAAATTTTTGGTTTCGCTGGTTAGAAGAGTCTAACGCTTACATCAAATAAGTGGAATTATTGGCAAAATCACATAATCTAGTGGTCTTCAGATAACTCAGTAATATCGGAGCACGTTTTGGGCCTAACCTCAAATTTTACACCATTCGTGGTAAAATCACGTAATCTAGTCGTCTTCAGATAACATTGTAATATCGGAGCACGTTTTGAGTCTAACCTCAAAATTTACAACACTCGAGTTATAATTCATACTATATAAGACTATATTACACAGCTATTAAGTCAGATTTTGCTTAAAATTATATTTCCTTTAACAGTTAACATATAATTTCTGTCAACTGATTAATTAATAAATTTGAATTTTATGATAAATTGTTTTTTTTTGAAAAGAATTATATTAATTTCTTGTTATTTAAAATTATATCCTTATTATGTATATTTCTTTACAATGTAATACAAATATTTTAATTAAAATTGAATTATATTATCTGAATTTTACTACAAAATCAATTTTTTTTTTTACATAATTTTGATAATAATGCTAATATTCATTTTTTTTTGAAGAAAAAGTAATTTAAATTTGTAAAATACTTAAACTTTTTTTTAAAAAAAATTGCAAGAAATATTCAAATACACTCAAAGTTGTTCGTATTTACTATTTTCTTATATATTATTACTTAAATTTATATATATCATTCCTATTACCTTTAATTCATTTGTTACTATTCAATTATCTATTATATTTAAAATAAAAAAATTATGTAAAATATTATACTGAACAAAGGTTAGTTATAAATACGTATATATTGTTACATTTTAACTAAATTATTTTTATGAGTTTAATTAGTATCTAGTCTACACTACAATATGAATTATTTACAAAATTTCTAAAACTTCAACAACACAGTCATCACGTCACATATATTCCAGCATTGATGGGCCCACCAATCGGAACAATATAAAACGAAACATCAGTATACAAAAACATAAAATTTTGTAAGTAATATCATTCATAATTTAATTTATATACATATGTAGGTATTCTAATTCAGTCCTGTCCGATTCTATTTTGTCCCCTTTCCATTTTCTCATTTGCCTATACAAAATATTTTAATTACTAGTTGTTTAATTTTGTTCATTATCTATTTTAGTAAGCTTTCGGCACTCTATACTTAAATATGTAAACATTTTTGAATTAAATGCATTTTTTTTTTTCTCCTTATTTTTATTTTCTCTTATTACTTTATTTGTTTTGATCAATAAATTTCTCATTGAGTTTAATTTGTAAATATGAAATCTCACTAGTTTAATTTTTGGGAAATAACAACTACAATGAGTTATTTTGCGTAATGTATTAGGTCATGTATTTTTAGGGACAACTTCAGCAAACTCAGGGTATTTTAGTTGTCAAGGTGTAAGACAAGGGAGGGAACACGTATACCCTACATGGTGCAGATCTTGCCATGACTTATTTATTTGATACCTTGCAATTTATTTTATTTTTTTGCCTTCTCTTTGGTAGTTTTTACTTATTGGCATGGGGAGAAGGTTATATGCTTACGCGCAGAATGAAATGGGTTGAGAACCACCACTACTATGTTTAGAGTTAGCCGGACACAGACTTTCATGCCACTGAACCTTTTTTCTTTCATAACTTTTCAATTTTTTTATTATTATAAATGAAACCAGCGCGTAACACCATATATGCTTAATTTCATGTTTCTAAGTCCAGTGTCATATTAAATTCAAAAAGTACCATTAGATGAATAAAAAGTACCTATAGTTCAGTTCTCACATTTTGGTACCTAAATATTGTACCCTATTCCTAACACTAACTTCACTCAGATACATGTCAGATAACTTTAATGTCGATAAGTGAAATAATTTAAAATATTAAAAAAAGTACCAATTTCCCTTTTCTTCCTTGAAACAATCAAGTTCGAACTTTAAAAATATTCCATTTTGCCAAAATTGTTTATGCTACAGACATGTCTCAAAATATTAAAATCTGTGTCAATGTGCCCAAGAAAAAATATGTTTTAAAAAAAGTACCAAACTGTTTACCCGGATTTGGCCCAATTTTGACCCTGTTAGTTAATTTTTGTACGAATCCAGGAACCAATGTTAAAAAATTATCAAAATTGGCTTAATAATTTCAATAAAATGTATTTTCCCGATTTTATCCCCTTTTTGGTACCTTTTTTATCCCCATTGCTTTGGTAAAATTTAATTCAAATAAATTTCTGTATCGTGGTGGGAGCTCATAATAAAATATTCGTATGTCTATGTCAAATTATAGAAAAACATATTTTATGAAAAAGTACCAAAAATAAACACAATTTTTATCCCTTAAGGGTTCGAATTTCCAAAAAGTACCAAACCAATATTTTTTATTTTTTGTTAATTAAAGAATACGATTTAAAATTTGTTTCTATGTTTATTGGTTTAAAAGATACATAGGGTGCAAAAAAAGTACCAAAATACAGTTTTTACCCGTTTTCTCCCCTAAAAGTTTCGAATTTCCAAAAAGTACGAAACACCTGTCAGCTTATTTTTTAAATGGAGTAACATGCTATTTTAAGTTTTTTTCTATCTTTATTAGTTTTGAAGATATAAGGTTACCGAATTTACCCGTTTTTAACGTTTTTACCCCCTAAACGTTCGAATTTCCAAAACTTCCTTCTTATCGGATCGTTTTGGGGATGGAGGAACCCACAGTTAAAATTTCGTGATTCTAGCTTCAGCCGTTTGGGCTGTGCGATGATGAATCAATCAGTCATTCAGTCAGTCAGTAACGTTACTCTTTTATATATGGGGCATTTCACGTCAAGTGAACCAACTTTTGAAATCGCACCAATGATAGTTCTATTGGATAGTAATTCGGACACCATTTTTCAACAAGATCGGTCAAGAACTCTCTGAGTTATAGGAGGTCAAAATTTGACATTTTGGCCAAACAGGTGTTTTTTTTTATCCATATAACTTATTACCTATTGTTCTTAGCAAAATGTGTCCCAAATAGTTTAGATAGCTATTTATGCAATCTTTCGAAAAAAAAAATTAAAAAAATTTAATAAAATATTTTTGATTTTTTTTTTTAAATCAAAAATATTTTTGACTTTTTTTTTCAAAATGGGCCCTTTTTATTTTTTTTAAGAAAGCTTAGGTCTTTTCCTAAGCGACCTATATGGTCGCTTAGTGGGATGCGAGTGGGATATCTATCAAAAAAAATATTTTGTAACTCAAGATTTAAAATTTTTGATTTTGAAAAATCAAAAACTTTGTTGACTTTTTTTAAAAAAATGGACCCATTTTTTAATTTTTTTTTTTGCTCAGAAGAATGCTTATGTGTTTTCCTTTAACACCCTTTTTGTCGCTTAGTGGGATGCGAGTGGGATATCTATAAAAAAATGTTTTGTAACTCAAGACATACAATTTTTTACTTTTTTTTGAAAAATCAAAAACTTTTTTGACTTTTTTTTCCAAAATGGACTCTTTTTTTATTAATTTTTTTTTCTCAAAAGAAAGCATAGGTCTTTTCCTTTAAAACCTTTTTGGTCGCTTAGTGGGATGCGAGTGGGATATCTATCAAAATAAATGTTTTGTAACTCAAGACAAAGGTTTTTAAATTTGCACTATTTTAATTTTTTTCATATTTGTGTGTAAACCTTAAAAATTAAACTTACGCAGAGAAACTAGACACATTAGACTTTCCGATGGTATGTAACATACCCAACTAAAATTTCATAGCCTCGATACTGTAATACCCATAATATGTTAACCTCAGGAATAAAAATCACTTTTTTTCTATGGAAATGTTGAATAATTTAATTTTGTATTTATTTGTAATAATAATTAATTTAATATATATTAATAATAATAATAATAATAATAATAATAATAATAATAATAATAATAATAATAATAATAATAATAATAATAATAATAATAATAATAATAATAATAATAATAATAATAATAATAATAATAATAATAATAATAATAATAATAATAATAATAATAATAATAATAATAATAATAATAATAATAATAATAATAATAATAATAATAATAATAATAATAATAATAATAATAATAATAATAATAATAATAATAATAATAATAATAATAATAATAATAATAATAATAATAAT